>NC_088879.1:822845-891515 GCF_032884065.1 Artemia franciscana | reverse complement strand
AAAACGGGGGATTCTTAGCACATTTTTAACACGTTCTTACTTTGGGTGACGCTAAGAAACTTTATTGTCTGAAACGGCATTTTTTTTTTTTAAAGGGGACATTTTTTGCTTGTTCATTCAAATCAGACGTTTTTGTTGTTTTTTTTTGGTGCAAAAAATCGTGCTTACGCTTTTCTGGTTAGTACGGCTTGCTGATTTACTCCTTTTCTACTTTCCGGAACGTCCCGGAAGTGTTCTGGAACGTTCGTTTTTCAATTCTGGGAAGAAAAGAGAAAAGGTTCAACATAAAGAAAAAAGTTCCAGAGTTGTGGTAAAAAATTTCCCTCTTAATCTTCCTTAATTGAAATTAGTTCAAATTTAGTTTCAAATTAGTTCAGTTCGGTTCTGCCCTTTCGAAAGACTTAAACTTGAAGGTACACAATGAATGGGACCGCTTAGTAATAATAATAATGAGATAACAAAAGTAAATGCAGATTGTTTGAAAGCAGCTTGAACCCGCTAGTTATCTGGGGGGGGACACTAAAAAATATTTTTGTGTTCATTTTGATAATCCAGTTTCCAAAAGTTTTGACAACCTTGGAAAGAACTCATTTCGTTAGATGTCAGATGCAATTGTGCTTGTCACATACGTAGTGGCAAAGAGGATCACTTGATCCCCTTGAGGAATGCTAATATTTTTGACCAGAGTAATTATATAGCCTGGCAAATAAGCTTGAAAATACAAATATATAAATATTTTTATAGAGAACCAAATATCTTGATGGCAATGACTGACTTTATTTTAAGCCAGTAGATAGAACAAAAAACCTGATTTGTTATTTTGATGAAGTTATAGTAAAAAGAGCGAAAAGCTTTAAGCTACAAGACTTTTTACAAGTAGACTCTCTATTTCTCTGTAATTTAATTTTTAGCGCAGTCCCTTCTTGGCAGCTGCCACTGCAACCACGATAAAATTTTGTTAATAGTAAGGGATTAGTATGCGCATATTCATTTTGATAATCCAGTACCCAAAAGTTTTGACAACATTGGAAAGAACTCATTTCTTTGGATGTCATATGCAATTGTGTATGCCACTTATGTAGTTTGTACTGAGTGTTTCCATTAAAGCAATTTTTTATTGTCCGTACGGAGACAAGGTGAGAAAGTTTGTGGCTGGTTGAACCAAAATTGAAGAACAATTGGAACTGTGATATTGTACCTTTTTATACTAAATGGAGATACGCAATCTCTGAAGTTAATGAGCTAAAATCTGCCTGTCTGAAGATAGCCTAATCTGTTGTATTCGAAATGAGTTTTCCCTGAGGATTAATAGAATTACGATAAATAATTCAAACGTTTGTTCGTTTATTCAAAAACTAAATCGGCAAAAAGAAAAAAAATAACATTTTCCCATGAGAAAAATACAACATATCTTCACAAAAAGCGATTTTCCAAGGCTTTTTTCTATTTATTTTAAATGGGCTTTTTAATTTCTGAAATCAGTGAGAATGTACTGGGCGACTGGATGTCTTTGAGGATGAATAAAGAGAACAGGGCCTCTCTTTTCGCTTGAAAAGGGGCTGGATCACTAGAAAAAAGACTTTATAACTAGAAATTGAATGATCCAGGCTGTGACATAGCCCTGTGACTCTCATTGGATTTATATGACATGATCTTTTTGCACGGAAGATTACATATGAAAGTATTCCCAGATAAGTTTGTATTGATGTTTGTTTGTTTTTTTTTATGCTAGAAAGTGGTAATGTAATCTTTTTATGGTTCGTGCTTCCTAAACTCTATATACATTTATTATCCCAGTGCCTTTATGCTGCCATTTTCGAAAATAAATATAATTTTTATATTTTTGTGTCTGAAGCTTTCTAGATTTCTACTCTACACAGGTTAGTTGAGACCACATTCTAAGAATAAAGACTCGGTTTTTAAGTTACTCTTTTTCATTAATTTTCACCTTTATTTTCATTTTGGACTTTGAACCTTTGTTTTCACTTCCAAAACCATAAACTTGTAACGCGAATGTAGCATCATGTAGTTTTTTTCCATTTGATTTTCAATAACGATTCTATATGATTGTAGCCTCCAAAACAGAGCACTGCCCCTCCCACTCCCAGCTGTCTGGTACAAAGGTGATCTAGTTATGTTACACCTCGCTTGAAGATCATGCAAGTATTTTGATTGTGTATTATTGAAAGGCCAAAGTGAAAATGTGGCCCCTATAATTCCTCTTGGCAAATTTTTAGTAGAACGATAGGTATGTTGCACATTATTCGAACCACTTTCACGTGGGAATTTTTAATCTATATTATTTGAGAAATAATGTGAGCACATGGCCCTCCAACAGCCCCAAGTCTCTCCCAAAGCCAAATTGTAGCACAAAGATGGGCATGTTGCACTTGTTTTGAAACAGAGTCATGCAACTAGGGACGTACGTAGGGCTCAGTTCTCAAGTCCCCCTTCCCGAATCCTAAATGTTGTCAAATTTCTGGATAATTCTTATTGCAAATTATAAGAAAATTATTATTGGCCCCCCATCGAATTTTATGTCATTATTGCTCCCCTCCCGATAAAAAATTCCTTGGTACATGTCTGCACGCAAGTTTTGTAAATCTGTATGATTACAGGACTAGCTCCTAGCAATACCGCACTGCCAACTTTTCTATAGGTATAGATTCAAGTTTGTTGATAAGTTGAAGATAAAAATGCCCTTGTTTATGAAGCGCTCTCCTATATAAAACACATAGAGATTTTAGAAAACCTTAAGGACATTGAACAAATTTAAGATGTTTAGTTAATATAATTTACTAAATTCGTGTTGTTACTATTACAATTGCTCTGCTGCATTGCAGCCAAAAAAAATTGGAGCTTCTCACAAGAGAAGTATACTTTCGTTATTTATTTTTTCTTCCGGGACTTAGCAAAATTTAACAAAAAAAAAAGTGAAAAAAAAAAACAAAACAGAAGTGAGCAAGAAAGTTAAGATTTAGAAATTACGAGCTACAATTTAAGGCCTTTATTTAAGAACTGGAAAGTGAAGTCCAAAGAATATATAAAGCTTTCTAATCTTTTGCGTCATAAATTCTATTAAATTTTTTACCCTAAATGGGTCTGTGGTTTCGTTCAACCAGAGATAAAAAGGAAGGGAAGATTGTGAGCCCCAAGGTAAAAGCTTTTTCGAGGGGCTTCAGACTCTTTTTTGAAACTAATTTTTTCGTAGTAAACTGTTACTTTGAAGGATAATTGAAATAATGTAATTTCTGAATCAGCTTCAGGTGGCAATTTTTCTCACTAAACATTTTTTCTCTTCAAAAGGCATTTTTAAACATTCGATTACTACGGACCGCACTAAAACGGAGGAATTGTAAACCTCTGATTTATAGTGCATTAACTTAATAGTGCATTTTTCATGCTTCCCAGCATTTCTACTCCAGAAATTGCACGAAAAAGGTGCTGTTTCTAGTACCGTTGGCACTTTATGATGGTATTATCAAGTCGGATTAATAAATAGAATACAGATATAATCTAGAGCTTTAAATCAAGCCTATAAATGTCTCTTTACGATTTTGCTATTGCCTGCTAATTCTGCTAGTCAATCCACGATTTATGAAACTTACTTGGGGGTGGAAAGGTGAGTATACAAGAGGGAGAACTTTAAAACTCAGATTAAAGGTTTTCGACCGTGGAGATTTCTGTTGTTTATTTAATATCAATTATTACCAAAAAACTTGAAATAAACACATTTCCTCCAAATGACACAGTATGATATGCAGGAGGGATAACCAAACAAATCAAAAACAAATATATAATTAAAAGTAAGATTATGACAGTACCCTTTCCATGCCCTCAGCCCTTCTATTCCAGATAAGGTACCAAAAAGTATCATTTTCTGTGCCATACGGCGCTTTTGATGGCAATATCAAGATATATTTATAAAAAAAAACGCGTAAAGATAAAAACTGTCTTATAAATGAGACCTTGAACTGCGCATTATGATGTTGCAGTAGCCTCTTAGTTCTGTTGGTAAGTAGACGATTGATCAAAAATATTAAGGGGGCTGGGAAGTGGAATATACATGGGGGGGGGGTGTGAACCTCAGCTTTAGGATTTTTAACCATGCAGATTAAGGTTGTACCCTTTCCATTTTTACCAGCATTTCCGCTTCAGAAATGGCACCCAATGTGCATTTTTTGGCTGTCATATGGCATTTCACCATGTTTTGTTAGGCGGAACTTAGCAAAAACCAAAAAACAAGCGCGGAAAATACAACAAAACCAATGAAAAAAAAAACACCGAAAAATTAAGTAATTCAATAAAAAACCAAAAAGTAAAAGAATAAGATCAAATACCTAAGAAACAATAAAGTGAGTTATTCGCCAATATTCGTGTTTTGCACAAAATCCAAACAAAGTTTAACTGCCAACGACGGATACTAACGAACAACTATATCAGTATGCGTCGTTGGCAGTTCAAATTTGCTTTAATTTTGTGCAAATCGCAGATATTGGTGAATAAGTCACTTTATTGTTTGTTCGGTATTTGTTTTAGTTCTTTTAATCTCTGATCTTTTATTGAATTTTATTTAATTTTTTGATGTTTTTTTTTTTCATTTATTTTGTTGTACTTTCCGCTCTAGTTTTTTGGTTTTGGTTTTTTCCAGGATCATATTATTTTGTTCGCGCTGAAGAAGAGAGGCGGTTGTTCTCTCGAAATGTTCACTTTCTGTGTTTTCTTCAGTATTTTCATTTGGCCTTTAAAAACCCCATTTTTGATCGTGTTCTTTCTTTATGGTATAGTTTTCTGACATGCCGAATCTGATGGTTCATTTTTTACTATTAGTTTTGACTTTTTAGTGGCGTTCCCATCCTGTCTAAAAAAAAAATTCTATACAAATGTTCCTACAAATTTTTTCATGCTCGTAGCTTTTGATGGTTACATGAAACTTGATGAATTTTATATATCTGGAGTCGGCAAAAAAAGCCAATTCATTTGATGTATCTATTGTTATCATAATTCCGTTTTTTAAAGCTTTGGTTGTTACTGGGCTGAGTAACTCCTTACTTACAGTTTGTTACCACGAACTATTCGATTAGCTGACCGGGCTTGGAATCCACTTTCAGAAAGGACACTGGTGGCTAGCATGGACATTAATTTTATGACAAGTTCGTATAAGGATTTCTAAGACCCATATTGTCAGACTTCCTCGACTTGAGAGGACCTGTTTTTTTTGGAACTTAAGACTCCCTACTAAAAATATGGAAAGCCGTGGCAGATGCAGCTGCTGACAAAGCTTGCCTTGCATTGACTCTTGGAACTCCGTCATGTGATCTCCGCAAAATGGCTTGATTCTGTAGTGACTGAATCGCAGGGACTTTGACGTTAACTGCATCTGTTGATATGGATTCCAGTCTTGCTATTTTACTATCAGATTGAATATGATCGTCAGGGGTAATATAAAATGTCTAGAAAAGCCGATTGAGTTATGTGCAATTGTGACAGGTGTGATCTGAGCAAGGCCTATAGGCTTAAGAAATATTTTATCTAGCCAAGCCTTTTGGAGATTCTCAGCAACATTTGAGAGTCAACCCTCACTAAACGTAGTTTGACAACAGACTGTGCCAACTTATGGGTAAAGCTGTGCATGCTGTGCATCAGCATATATGAGTTAGTGGATTGAATTTTGTTCCTCTTCTCGGTCTTTTGCGAAACAATTCTCTATGTGGGAACTTTTTTGCTGGACATTCATCGGTAAATACCAGAAAAGGCTAAAATAATATTGTTTTCGATGTTGATATTTAGGTTTCGATATCCGACGTTGATATTTGCCCCGACATATCGATATCGATATATAATATCGCCCCGCACTACCACGGAATAACTTTGTGAATTTATGTTTTATAATTTCTAAAATTAATGTATTTAAAGTCAAGCCGCCACACGTATTTTTTTTTTAAGCAGAAACTTGAGAAAAGCTTCCCAGAGCGAGGGAAGAGGTGATGTTTAAAACAAAGTTAATTGCCGTAAAACTTCAAAATATGTCGGCTTTTACGAACACTTTGACATATTGTATAATTGTAATCTTTTAGATGAGAAAAGAGGGTCTGGAATTTTTTTTTAGTAAGCAGTGATTTAATCTTATATATTACGATCTTCTGCAAAATACCCTGTACGTTTTTTTTCTCTTGTATATTTTCTATCTTCCCGAATGTTACCAAAACCAATTTTCTATTAAATTGCGAAGCAGCATTACTAACAAATAAAATGTTACTACTTTTGTTTCACAGAAGCATACTAGTTTGTAAAAAGTTTTAAAATGAAACCTTCAATTATAAACGATTTATGAAAACATTTGAAACTTGAAAAAAAAATGAAAATACAAAAAATACTTTAAAATGCAAATATGGCCACACACAGTTACTTTTTAAATGAAGAAATTTGATAGTTTTAGTTTGTTTTAATATTTTATAATTTTGTTCTTTCAATCCTATAAGAATTTTATCCTACAGGGTTTTGAATTGACAAAGGATATACCAAAGATTATTCGAAATACCTGAAACAGGTCCTTTGTTGTCTAGGAAAAATTTACGACGAAAAACGATAGCGTTTGACAACGTTTAATGGCAAAACTTTAAACCGGACATGCGTGACTTAAAAAGTGAGAAAGCAGAGAAGTATGAATGAACAATTTATGCATAATCCTGTAAAAGTAAAATATTAAATCGCTATCATAGTGAAAAATATTCTAAGTTACTCTTAGGGATTTGTGAAGCAAAAGGACTGAGGATGCAAAGATCCATAATGACTTTCATATTTCCTAAGACCTGTAGTCCAGAATGCAAGAAAATTTTGGCTGCTTTATTTTATGGTCTGATGTCCTTTTTTATCACTGTTGTTAATAAAACTGTCTTGACAAGCTATAAGTAAGTATATCATTTGTTTAATTACTAAGCCTTGGGGAATCACTGCTTTTGGGCATTGACTAATTTCAGTTAGTCCTTATTTTTACAATAGCCTATGAAACTCACATAAAATTCAATAATAATAAGAAAAAAGGAAAGATATTCTTTAAATTGTTCAATATTTACATGATTCCATTAGTGACTGAGATGCAAGGTGAACATAGCCTACTAGCTTACTCAGTAGGCCTACTTTTTATGCTCTTTTCAAATAATAATCATTTCACTTGCAAATGTACCTCTCCCCCCTTATTGTTCTATATGTAGCCCAATGATATAGATTTGGGTAAAACTAAAAAAAGTGTATAAAACCAAACTTGTTCTTTATCCTGTAATATAGGTCTACAGCATATTTCTTTTAATCATATTATCTAGACAGTCTATTAAGATCATTGCTATGTCTCATAGGGAAAATTTTTAGTTTAGAGCACTAGAGATGCTAATTCTAGAAGCACATCCATTTCTGGTTGACCCTCCTCCTCCATGGGCCAAGCTAAAAATGCATAAAGTGGGCTTGCTAACAAGTGA
Organism: Artemia franciscana; assembly: GCF_032884065.1. Classification (NCBI taxonomy): domain Eukaryota; kingdom Metazoa; phylum Arthropoda; class Branchiopoda; order Anostraca; family Artemiidae; genus Artemia; species Artemia franciscana. The sequence continues at coordinate 884,040 of NC_088879.1, read as the reverse complement.
CAGTACCTATAAAATGAAGTGTATTAGTCCTTGAGCCATGTGGGCAACAGGGCAAGGTCTGTAATCTATATTTATTTAATAAACCTTGTTTGAAATTTGTGTGTGTGTGTGTTTTATCACTCTCTTTTGAATGAACATAGAATACAGACCTTGCTCCACTGCCTGCAGGGCTCTTGGACTAATATGCTTCACTCAATAGATAATGTTACCTGTAAGCAAGCCTACTTTATGTATTTTTAGTCTTGTTGGAGAGGGATTTTAGAAAGCTAAAAAATGGATGTGCTTCTCTAATAATGACAAAGAAGCAACAAGCAGTCATCAGAATCTTGCTATATACAGTACTATGCACTTTGGCAAGCTTGTGATGAAACTAAATATTTAGTGTCTCATGTTAGGCTATCTGCTTCTTTTAACTATCCTATATATTTAACAAATATAGATAGGCCTACTACCCATTAGGCAAAAAGAGGAGGATTTGCTTGATTTTTCTAGACAAATTGTCTAAAGAATGTTTTGGCTACCAATGGTACTGACTGTATTTTAAACAGTAGGCTCTGAAAAAATTTGATTCTATCCTTCTTTCTGGGTTATAGTGAGAGAAAGGTTAAGATTACTGTGGCACATTTTGCAATTAAAGAACGACAAATTGTCTTTTTCAGCCATCCATCTAGGGCCAAACAAAAAACTAGTTAACTCCAAGTGAAGTACTGTAAGGAAAGATTGTAAGAAAGAAATTACAGGAAATTTGAATGTCTAATGAAGATTTAAAGAGGGAAGCTTTAAATAGGTTAGGATAAAAGAGTATGCACAGCTGTTTTGGCCTCTGGCAGCTCTGTGTTTTCTCTGATTTTCATAATTTTCCCCAGCTCTTTTATGCTGTAGTGAGTTGATAATCATAGTAGTAAACTATTAAGTTCAATGATAGCTGTAGCAATTCAAAGGGTGTACTTTTTGGTTTGCTACACTGCCATTTTAAATTTGCATGATTTTGTGCAGAGCTGTTGGAATAGCATGTAGTTCAATAGCAAGGTTTAATCTCCTTTATTGCGTGTGCAAGATGAGTGAAGTGGAAGGGGGATAGGCACTTCAATATTAGCAGTAAAGCTAGCAAACAAGCCAAACTTAAATGAAATTCACCATTACCCACCCAAAAACCTTGTTTACACTATACTACTGTCATCTGCAGCAATTCATTGGCACTTTAATATTAGCTGTAAATCTGGCAAAAAAGCCAAGTTGATATGAAATTCACCATTACTCACTCAAAAACCTTTTTTACACTATCCCACTGTCATCTGCAGCAACTTATTGCTGACAGTTTTAGTAAAATATGAGCATCAGTACTTAATTTTATGTTTGTTTGATTTATGTCTATTGTGTATTATGTATTGTGTATTGTTTTTTAAATTAACCAGTTTTTGTCTTTGGTAAGTAGTAACTTTTCTTCATTTCCCTTGAAGAAAAATATGCTGTTGAAAGGCTAGGCCCATACTACCTTAAGTTTTTTCTGTTTGGTGCTTAGTGGCCATAACAAAATAATTTCCCAAAATACGTTTTTAGATATCTTGAAAACACATTTAGGCTTGTGTTTTTCACACCTGTTCCAACACTATTTTCCCCTGAAGGAAATATCATTCCCCTGACATCATGATGTGGATCCCCTCTTGCCCCCTTCCCCCATAAACATGCCAGGTCTATGCTTATTCTTAGAAAGAACTTAAAAAAAGGGCATCAAGTAGTGTGTCCACCTGGTCCCTTTATCAGTCAGAGAATGATGTAAATATTTATCTCCCACTTCTCCATTCAATGTTCTTCCCAATTATAACAATCACCTCTGTTGCAACCATGTCTCAGCCTCCCTATTAAGGACAGGTGTAGCCTCAGGCTATATGCAAAGACTTTCTGATTTTGCTGTTTCTTTCCAAATTTGCTGTATCTGGTATTATTATTTAAATATGTTATGTCATGTCTTTTAGCTGCTAATGTTTCAGGAACTAATAGAGGTCTCCAGTAAGTGTTGACAAAAGGTTGATTATAGATCATCACTTCATATTTACATACTGGACAGTTGGAATCAGAAACACAAGTGGAAATTAGCTGATTCTGTTTGATGATCCCACTGTGTCTTCCATGACTTGTTTTTAAATCATGGTCAACACTGATCTTGAGACCGTCAACTGATTCAGCAGACACTGTAGATTTGCTTAGTGAGTTCCACAGTAGAATGACATGGTTGTGGAGAAGTTGAGCTTCTCTTGCTTTCTTATAATTCTTGATTCAATTTCTTGGGTTTTTTTCATGCTCTGGTGTATTGACTTTGACCAAGATTGGACTTGATTGTGTTTCTGTTCATCATTTTGAATGCTAGGTTAATGTCTCCTCTCTTTCAACTATATGTAAGGTAGGGAGGCCAATCTTTTTTAGTTATTGCTCATAGGAAGATGTGTTGTTTGGCAAAAAAAAGCTTGGCTGCTGTGTGCTGGACCTTCTCAAGTGACTCTGTGCCACACTTGAAGTTTAGGCTTACAATCAACATACCAGACAAGGACTATGTAGAGCTTCTTGATGACTACAAGTGGCAACTTGTCATGGAATGCTTGATTAGACCAAGGATCTTGTTTGCTTTTGCAACTTGGATCCATCAGTGTCTGTAAAATTTGAGCTAGTTAATTTGAGGCCCAAGATCACATTTATCCTCAGCATTCAGAATTGGAATATCAGTACCTGCACACTTAACCATATGATAGCTGTGGCAGGGTTGTTTTGTTCAAGATGCAGGACTTTTTTTATTTATTTGCTCAGGTTGTACTTGTGTCCATATTGTTGCCCATACACAGAAGTTTATGAGATCTTCTTGTAAGAAGAGCAGTTTTCTGTGGAAGCTGCTGATCCAAAGAGTTTGGAATCATCTGTATAGTTCCGAGCTGTTTGCAACCACCTCAGGAGCATTATTTATGTAGAGGTTAAATAACATTGGTCTTGGTTTGGTTCCATGGGGTGGGGACTCTTCAACTTTTGATGATAAATAAGCACAGAAAGTCATTCAAACCAACAAAATCAGCAAACTTTGAAAATAGGCTTGGGCTGGCCTTATTATGGGGGCAGGGGGAGAGGTTGAGATAAAATCAAGTTGCAGTGACTATTATACTTAGAAATAGCATTAGATACAGAATCAAATGGCAGATTTCTTTTCTCTCTCTGATTTCTCTTCTAGGACTATAGCCTACTGTATATTTGCCCTACTGTCTTTAGCCTTTAATCAAACCTATATCTTTTAGAGTATTCCCCATCCAAACTAGCTACAGTAATAACAACACTCTTACCTTAATCTAGTAATCTAGCTCCATTAAAATTTTATATGATATGCTTCTTGCTGTCTTAGATAGTAGTCAAGTTAGGTGTATAGAGCCTTCAGGAACATACTATACATACTGACAGTATGTACTATACATACTATACATAGTATGTACATACATAGTATGTACTATACATACTTCAGGAACATACTGACAGTGTCAGTGCTATATACACTATGGTTTTGTCCCTTTTTTTTACCTGTCACCCAACTGGCTTTGCTGCAAGAGGATTCAGAAAACTATGCTCTTGGGAAATCTTTTGAAATAGCCTACCTTAAACCCTTCCCTCTTTAAAGGGCACTGACCCTTGATGACATGGGATAGACTTTGTGTTATAAGTGATACCTACAGGAATAGATCTGCAGCATAAATGAGGCCAAAGGAAATTATACTAAGCTTGATACCTGTGCTAAGTCCTGATTTATAGGGTTTCAAAGAGCTAAGAAAAATGTTTCTTAAGTTAAAAAAAAACAAAAAAAACAATACCCAAAATTGTTTAAAATTTGATATAACTCATTGGCATTATGTTTCCTAAACTTTCAAGTCAAAGAACTACAGACTTGAACAAAAATGAAGGACTTTTTTTCCAAACTAAAGACAGATATGGACTTTTCTGTTAAGCCTTCGAAATATAGAAGGAGGAGGGATAGGGCCTTATATACATCTAATTAGTGAGTGATTTATGATCTAATCAATAATAGGAATATTTTTTTTCTCTCATCTCAACGGCTTTTCAAGATAACAAGATAGTTTTGTCCAGTCATGTGTGTAAGACCTGGAATGTATTATCATCAGAAATAGTTGCAAGTATCACAGTATAATCTTTCAAAAGTTGATTAGCCTCTGCAGAGTTCCATACTAGGTCTTACTGTGATCCCTTTAAAAAAATATATATATATATTTGCATTAGTTGCTCTTCCAGATGATATGTGTTGTTATAAATTATGTTTCAGTTTTTTATGTTGTCTTTAATGTTTAATCCAACCATTAATAAAATTTTGTTGCATTTGGTATGAATAAATGAATAACTAAAGCCCATTTTATCGGAAGACTTTGATTTGGTGGGATTTTTGGTGCCTCAAAAGTAGTCGAGTTAGATAATAGAAACTACTAGGAGTAGATTTACCGTCCGATACCAGTTCTGGGATAATCATAAGAACTATTGAAAAGTATCAAACAGTTTGTGGTAACAAACTATAAGTAAGGAGCAACTCGGCTCAATAGTTAGTAAAACTCTTAAAAATGGAATTTTAATAACAATTGGTATATTGAAAGAATTGGCTTTTTATGTTGATTCTAAATATTTAAAGTTCATTAAGTTTAATTTTGCCCATCAAATTACAAGCCTGAGAATATTTGCATTATTTTAGAAAAAACGGAAATAACTCCAAAAACTAAGGTGATCTGTATGCAAATAAAACAATCAGAATCAGCATATGAGAGAACCCTATTGTAGATGTTTCAAGTTCCTATCTACAAAAATGTGGAATTCTTTTTGACACAAGAAAGATCACAGATGCGTATTAATTTGTTTTGCTTTCCCAGGGTGATTGTATTGAACCCTTGGTCCTAGAAGGTCGGGAGAGGGCTCTTTCGAACGGAAATAAAAAATTCTAGTCCTTGTATTGAGTGACCAAAAAGATTGGAGGGCAACTACCCCTCCCCCTCCATCCTACGCCCCCTTTACCCCCAAAATATCCAATCAAATGTCGAAAGAGTCGTCTGATTCAGCATAGTTGAAAGGTCCAGTAACATTGCTTTAGGGGATGATGTGACCCCCACAGCCCCTTGGGAAGGGCAATAAGCTATTCAATTTGCCCGTTATTTACATATAGTTTATGTAATCCGCTGGAGGAGAGTTTTCTACAGTGATAATTTCCCGTGGGAGGAAAGTTTCTTGAGGAAATTTTACACGGGGAGGGGAAGGGATTTTCTGGCATGATTTGAAAAACGGTTTGAAATTAAATATATAAAAAAACGATATTTTTTCAACAGGAAGTAGGGAGCAACATTAAAACTTACAATAAGAAGAAACTATTCCGTATATGAAGGGGCTGTTACCCTCAACCTTCGCTCTTTACGCTAAAGTTTGACTTATTGCCACAATTCTTTAAGAAAGACTGCTCAAGCACAAGGACTGTTGAACTGGAACGAAAAGTGTTTTTTTTTAAAGAACTATAGGACTTTAATGTAAAGAGTAAAGGTTGAGGAAGGGGCAGCCCCACTCATCAATAATTCTCTTCGTTTTAGGTTTAAATGTTGATCCTTACTTCCAGTTGGTTTTTGTTTTATTTAATTATTTTAAACTGAGGTAGTTTGGGCAGATATTCATAATGGAATCTTTTGAGCCCCATCAGTAATGTAAGGGGAGTGGGTTAGAATATTGAAAATTTCCTCATGGGTCCTGCTTCGAGCTTTTGGTTCACTCATGTAAAAGTTGTATTTTACATAGCACATGGTGACTTTTACCTTTTTGCTATGCTGCTTCACTTTATCCGTATCTTTTCCCTTCTAATCGTGTATTATATTGCCATTTTTATTTTATAATTACAATAATTTAGGATCCATTAAAAGAGAGCATGGACACCTGAGCCGAGTGAGGCTCAGCAAAGTCTAGGAAACTATAAATAGCTTTTTTCTATTCAAGGATTTGTTTTTTTTTGTCCTTAGTATCCTATGCTCAGATGAAATTATATTGACGTCGACAAATTTCAAAAGAGTTATAACGAAAAATGCTCACCTGCCCCAAGAAGTGAGGAAGAAAGACCATCCCCCTCCTATGGTCGGGTTTTTGTCTACTCGTAGACCCTCGTAGGTTTTTAAACAGTCGAAAAAACTATGATGTAACGTCTATGGTTGCATCTTGATTTGGCGGACCCTGAATGTTTTCCCCTACATTCTTAGTTTTTTAAACAATCAATGAAAAAAGTACGATATTACGTCTATGGCTGTATCTTGACTATTGAACCTTGATAGTTTTTCCTGGCCCTTGCAGGTTTTTAAACAAAGGAAAAACAATGATATAATACCTACGTTTGCATCTTAATTAGCGGACCCTGAAGGTTTTTCACTACATCCTTTGGCTTTTGAACAATCAATGACAAAACTATGATGCAACGTCAACGTTTGCATGATAGTAACGTCATGACTATGACGTTACTATCTATGATGACGTAACTATGAACATGTCTATGACGTAACTATGATGCAACGTTTGCGTGATAGTACCGGCGTTATTTAGATTCCCCGCCTGATTAGCAGACCCTGAAGTCTTAACAAGCTACGCGAGATTCTATAACAAATACCTGCATCTTGATTTGGCGGACCCTGAGGGTTTTTCCTGGCCCTCGGAGGTTTTTTAAGGAAATAACATAACAACCAAAGATATCTTGAAGAAAACGTTTGTATAATTAAACAAACAATCCCCTATTACCGAACAACACTTACATCCTGAAGAAAACACCCCCTATTATGTAACAAGCAGCTGCGTCTTGATGAAGTTTTTTTTTAAGTCTCCAGATCGGGATTTGAAGGTGGTACTGGCTGCTTGAATCTACAGGGCCCCGACTACTTCCCCCAAACGACGCCACTGATTCAGTGTGATCAGACCTAATTGTTTAAGCTATGCATAATATATCCATTGGGATCACACGCGCTTCAACTGGCAGGGTGGGGGACAAGGAGAGTATATTTATATGCCATGATGTTTTATTTATAAGGGGATTCTATAAGCTAACTTTTCTTGGACTCCCCAATCACCTATTATAGGCACGCATATTCAGTGTAGCAAGCCTTGTGTGGGTTAAAGCGATCACAAATGTTAGCCCAAACTAGCGTGCCTTAAATAATTTTAGACAAAAACTGAATACTATTACATTAAGTGATAGAACTCAAAATTATCCCTTTACATTATCCTTTTGCAAATAAGCATAAGGGATCCTTGCCCATTTATAAATCAACTTAAATAACCCATGCATGTCTTGAACAATGCCTTGCTTGGTATCCAATAAAGACGATCTATTTATATTTTGGAAATCTTCTTTGTTTTTGTCATATTTATGGTTGGTGTGATGTCACTATCTCGTTCAGTCAGGAAAGTATGCAAGGAGGGGGGTGCTCACCAAATCCAAAATTTAATTGAATTTCTGGGCATTCAATATTCAAGTTATCAAAAAAATTGCTTTTTATTATGCCCCCCTGATAAGATTCCTGCGCAGGTGTCTGGATTATGATTGGATATGAATTTTGCTTCTTTGTTTCTTTGCTCAATATTTTATTCTTCTTCTTTTCTGATGCACGCATATTTAAATCATCGACGCAAGTTTCAGCCATCTTCACGGATTCACGTATTTAACTTTAAGTGAACTGTAGTACAATCATCTTAGTGGGGTGCAGGATTTAAAAAAAACGCAAAGACAATGGGTATTATATTGTAATGCATCAATAAATAATTGTAGAACTAATTATTTTTTCATGATGCTCGAATTTGCTACATAATTTTAGTTAATTGCTTCTAAAAATTAAAGTGCTTTTGAACCAGTCATGACATCAAATTATTTTCTTTGTCCGAGGAAAATGAAGAGAAATTTCGAGACTGAAAAAACTGATTTAAGTCATCGACCTTAAACAGTTACCTTGCCCTTAGCATATCATACATGTGGTTTTGTCAAATAGATTGATCACTACTGACGGTTGTTTAAAATTATCGCTTGGGATTTTTTGCTCAAAACCTGTCTGAAAAAAAAATGGTGGCAGTAATACCTCTAAGTGGTTTGAACTAATTATATGAGATTTGTGGCCGTGCAACATGCCTATAATAGAATGTCTCAATCGTTAACTGGAGTCGTCAACAAAGGAAAGTACAACCCAGATCGTGCCACCTAAGTGGCACGATCCACCTAAGTGGATCGTGCCACCTAAGCGGACCCTCCTGGGTCCGTGCCTGGATTGAACATCCGCAAGTTCTTGCTTCAAATTGTTAGTGCAGTGTGTCGACCTCAGAGGGTAGTTAGTTTCGACAGGTTGGCTGTAGCAGCAATAGCAGAAATGGTGATATCAATATACGCAGAAATATAGGTATTTGTGTACATAATGGCACACACTCGAAAAGTAGAGTTTCGTTAATCCTAAAAATATAGGCCTACCAAAATATGATGAAAATATAATACTTCAGAAACAAATTTGGGCTATATATTTTCACATTGGAGGGGGGGGGGGGTAGAGTATAATAGGTCTGCATGCAAAGATTGTTAGCTACAATTTTTCTGCATATTATGACTTAAGAATTGTTTTCTAATTTTCCGCCCTACAAATACTTTATCCCCACCTCCTTAATATCCAAATATATAGCCCAATTATACAAGTCCAATGTGTTTTGTCATTCGTCACATACTTTTCACTGATGTAAGCTAATTGTCTCTTAATACAGACAGATAAAACCGGTTTGTTCTAGAGTGACTACCTTTTGTGTACACAAGTACCGAAAAATATTTTGGGGGGATGAGAGGGCGAGCTAATTAAAAAAAAAAAGAAAGTAAAAAAAAATGAAAAAACTGGATAATTGTGCGAAAACTATGGAAAATTGTGTTAGTCATGATATTAATTTAAAAGAGGGGTTGCCCAAGGGTCTACCCCCTGTATTCTTGTTCTATGTTTTCATTAATAAGACTGCTCTTTCTTAGGTTCCCATCGTTCATCATGCTTGGAATAGGTCAGGTATGTACTTATTCATGTTTCTTTTTCTTTATGTATCAGACATGAAGCTTGAAAAGTACTAAAAGTACGAATATGTTGCTATGCTTTATTTAGACTCTAAATAATACCAGAGATATCCCTTAAATCGACATTGTGGCTAATTAAAACTGGTGGCTTCAATTGATAAAAATTTAGGTGTGGGGACATAATGTATTTTTCAATATCTAGCAGGGGGGATGGAATGTCTTTCTTCAATTAAGTTTGCCAGAAAAGGGTATTTTCCAATAAAAAATGCTCAAAAAAGGCATTCTCAAAACCTGGGGGGATCTAGGAAAATCACACCATTAGGTTCAGCGTATTAGAGAACCCTATTCTACCCAGCTCCCAGCTCCTATTTGAAAAAATTGTGGAGTTTGTAATTTTTTCTGCAAGAAGAAAGATCAAGGATGCGTGCTTATTTGTTGCTTTTTTTTAGTGGTGATCGTATCGAAACAATGGTCCTAGAATATCGCAAGAGGACTCATTTAAACGGCAAATAAAAGTTCCAGTGCCTTTCTTAAGTGACCAAAAAAATTGGAGGGCAACTAGCCCCCTCCCATGCCGTTTTTTTTTTTATCAAAAATCATCTGATAAAAGCTGAGATATCCATTTTGTTCGGTATAGTTGAAAGGTACTATAACCTTGTATTAGAAAATAACTTGACCCCCCCAGAACCACCGGACGAAGGGCAAGTTATGGAACTTGCCCATTGTTTACATATAGTTATTGGCATAAGGAAGTAAACCGACATTTTCAGGGGGGACCATTTTCAGGAAATGGATTTTCTAAGAGGAGAATTTTCCATTGGAATGGAAGTTATCGTGGGTGAACTTTTCGGGGGAAATTTTAAACGGGGGAATTTGCTAGAATTCATATACGAAATTCGTTTTATCTGTATCAACTTCCCGTTGGTACCCCTTTTTGTACGTGGAGATGCTTGGGGGGAAGTATCCGGTGGAAAATTTCAGCGGATTCGGAATTCTCTGGGAGATTTTTACGTGACGTGGGGGGATTTTCCACAGGAGAAAATGTCCATGGAGGAAATGCCACCAAGAAAAATTTTCCACGGGGAAATTTTTTATGGGAGAAACTTTCCGTTGGGGGGTGGGATTTCCAGAAAATATTTTCCATACAGGGGGATTCCCCAATGACCTTAAAAAGGATAAGAAATTAAGTAAAAACAAGTCTTTCTTCAAATGAAAGCGTTGAAAGACCTTGTGTCCCAATTCTTTAAGAACGGTTCCTGACACACAAAAGCTGTGTAATTAGTATCAGGGCCTTCTTAAATAGTTTTTGAAAAAAAAAACTTTTAACTTGAAGAGAGGAGTATTGAGGAGGGAGCAGCCCTCCTCTTTTATGGAATGATTTCTGTTCGTTTTAAGTTTTAATGTTGCTGGTTACTTTCAGTAGGAATTTTTTTTCATTTATTTATAAAAGACTTATTAGACCAGTGGTAAGAACATTTGCCTGTGGCTACTTAGATTCGAAACGTATAATACAAATTTTTGTCTTCAGGCTTTTTATTATCCTTGTTCATTTAAGGTTTTCACTTCGTTACTATTTAAAACAAAATCGCGTTACCTTGTTAAAAAAATAACGAAGTTTAACTTTCAACTTCTAATGAACGTTGAAATTTTTTAAGACGCTTCCCTGTTTTATTGTTGAAAATTTTGTTAAACTTCAATGTAATATGAGCGTAATATTTTTTATAAGTTAAACGGTTTCGAATTATTTCAAAGGTTAGAGACCTTTGAGCTAAGGAGCAAATATATATGTAAAATATTTATTGTTCTAACGATCCATTTAAAATTAAGTTACCAAAGTGCATTAAAACGTTGTGTATATTTGAAGTAATATTATAAATACTATCATTATTTTTACTATTATACTTAAAGTGTAAACATGTAAAAATGGTGTTTAATTTAAATCAGAAAGGTTTGAAATAAACAGTACATAGTTTTTATTTTAAAGGGATGTCCCAACTAGTATGTGCATGTGAGCCTAAAATTCAAGACAATTTTAAACGCAAAAATGTTCTATTGTGGTCTAATTCCTGCGTGATATTTTAGTACCACACTCCCAAGGATTATTAAATTATTATTTCATAATTAAATATTGAATTCATAACTAAATATACATAAAGTAAATTCTTGTTATCTCTGCAATGCTAGAATTAATTATTAACAAACAAAAAGTTAACTATAGGGTACGAAAGAGCTTTGCGTTTACAGTTTTTTTTTGTCAATAGTTTCTTTCTGTTCACAAAAACGTTGATTACACTGAGCCAATCATTAGTTTTTTTTTTTTTTTTTTTTTCATTGTAGAACTAAGAGCAAGAGTCAAATCATAGGGCGAATAATTCTAAAGATTTTGCATGTTATGACTTGTTATGACTTGTTATGACATGTTATGACTTGCATGTTAGTCTTTGCCTTGACACTGTTGGCCCAACTGACATGTTGCTTTTTTATTCGTTATATTATGCCCAAAAGTGCATCCAGGATTTTGTTCAGGGGGGGGGGAGTACAATAAAAAACTTAAAAAACCCATGGAAAATTGTTTGTATGCCTTTTTGTTACATTTTTGCGAGGGGATTAATGCCCCCTTTTAAATAAATATTAAAATAATCATTTTAAGGGGAGGGGATTAAAACACCCCACCCCGCCTCCAGTGGATACGGCCTTTATTATGCTGTACATTCCCCATCCTGGTGTTATATTGATTTACTTTTTTTCTTTTTATTTTCTTTTTTCTTTTTTTTTTCTGTTTTCTTTGCTTTTATCTTTTCTCTATTCAAAGGGTTTTTTAAGTCATAAATACATTTTTAGGTCAAACTTGTTGGTATTTCAGTTGTGGTTCCCATACTAAAGACGACATCTGAGTGATGCCAGGACTCTTTCTTTTTACTGGAAGCGGTAGCGAAGTTTTTAAATTTTGTTTATAAAGCCCCACCCCCATATTTCCCAAAATGGGACCCTCGCCACGCTCCTTTTGGAAGTGGAATAATTTTCGAATAAAAGAAAGGGTAAAAATAAACACATTTGAATTTAGACTGATATTTATGGAAACATTTTTTTTTGTTTTTGCTGTTTTTTTTAACTTAGTTTATGTTATCATATTTTATTTGGTCTGTATGTGAAACTGTGGTTAATCTTGAGATAGTTGTCAATGACTGTATTGAAAATTTGTTGAAAACGCAGAGAGTAACACGAGGCACGCATGGAAAGAGGCAGTGGTGTCGTTTCGAGGGCAAGGTGGGAAGTTCCCTCACCCCAATAATTGGAAGAAAATATTATTATATAGCCCATACCCATCGACTCTCCGGATGTGGACCCTTCTCCCCCTCCCCCCAATCAAAATGTTAGAGCTACGCTCCAGGAGAGAGGACGAGGCTTTTTTTTTCGTATTTCACGATTTATTTAATAATTCACACAAAGTCTTATGCGGTTTTGACGAATTTGAGCCAATCTTCTCGAAATGTTCTCCCTTCCGGGAACTACATCCCAGGGTTTAACCTGGCTTGTATAATTTGCCAATAATGACTTCAGTTTGTTTATAATGGCGAAGCTGCTCGTAAATATGTTGTAATCGCTATTAGCTGAAGGTAATTATCTAGTCGCCCATAAGCAATAGACATGCCTTAATGGCTTGATTTATGATAGCTCTTCGAGACAACCTCATATTTACAATTAGATTTCAGTATGGAAATAGACCTTGTTACAGTTCTATCACGACTAGCACTGTGCAAGATGATAGTGGGGGGTTTTCCCTCTTGATACTTGTCTGATCCCCCTCCCGTCCCCCTGAAAAAATGATGGCATAGAAGTTGATCCTTCTTCAACCCCGTACCCTCTGGAAAAAATTTAAATTGTGTGCGCTTAGAAGACAAGTGACAGTGAGACTTCATATATAGAAGCCTGCTGCACTCTAGAAAATCAAATTGTCTGCATTTAGAAGATAAGCGACAGTGAAAATCAAATACATATATAAAAGCCTACCGCATACTGGGTCCCGGGACAAGAAGCCTTGACTCCGCCCCCTCTAGTTTTCTGGTATCTGTGACGTATTTCATCAAGCCCTATGTCGCTGTATGTAGGCGAATCTCTAAATAAAATAAAAGTTATTAAATTTGCATCTAAATAATTGACTTTTCGTGCTTGCTTCAAATATATAAAATTTATCAAGAATTAAGTCACCTGTCAAAAGTGATCGTTATGGAAAGAATTAAGTAATTTCATAAAAGGGAAAAACACTCAAATGTGTTGCGATCTTAATGAGAACTAGGATATCCAGTGCAACAGTCTAACAACTCTAGACTGGGTTAAGAGTCTTATTCGAGTGGTCAATCGAAGGTTAATCTTGGGTCCTATTAGGGAGGGAAATATCCGAACTCGGTAGTTACTGCTTTTTGAAAAGTTTCTTTAGTGGTGGGGGATACGATCCTTTATCACTATTTTATCGATTTGTAGATATACACTTCTTTTATAGACACATCAAGTCTTACTTTCTCTGATTGGCATATCCGTTATCTTTTTTTTATTGTTCTTATTTAAGATGAAAACTAATTAGAATATCCAATTTAAATATTTGTCAGCCTTTCATTATGTCTTGGTAGGTTACTGGTCTTATATGTAGGCCTATACTAGCAGTGGAACTTGTTGGACGACAGGGATAAAAAACAATCGTAATGTATACTCTCTTGGGAGGATCAGACGCCTGCTCACTGTGTCTGTGTATAGGGAACACTCGATTCAGGTACTTGTTGTATTGTATAGCTTAATGGACTATTTTTAAAGGAGAAGAAAAGTGACTATCTGGGAGTTACTGAGACTTACCAATTTTATAGATGTATATATTTCTCATTTTCGTCTGATTATTACCCTTTTATCTATTTTTCAGATGACGACGACAGTTGTAGTCCTATATGCTGCTCGTCAGCTCAATATACTCTCCTTTCCTGCTCTAGAAAATGGAACTTTAGCCAAGGTAAGAATTAGTGGGGGTCGGGGTCAAACCCCAACAAAATACCCTCCACCTGCGGAAAATCATTCCTTGGAGAATACCCCCTACCCCCCTTCGGGTGGCTGGTCTTCAATCGCTTTCAGTTTATAAAAAAAGGACTTGAAACTCCCAATTTGTGATCTAATGGGCCCCTCTCCGAAGTTTCTGTGACCATGAGGTGGAGGTGTGGATGAATAAGGGAAAGTCTCCCTCCTCTACGGAATAAATTCTGCTTATTTTCGGGTTTAATGCTATTCTTATTTTCATAATAAAAGCGTAGATGAGAAAAAGTGTATTCCCAGAAATCATCAGAGAGTTGATATCAGTTTCATATTTTTGATGTTTTTTTCATAAAGTTTCTCTAGATCTCCCTCCCAAGGTAAAGTGAAATTTTTAAGTATTGAGCTTGGGTAATTTTACAATCATGAAGTTTAATGCAACTGAAAACTATTAGTGGTAGTTAACATTATCAGTTAAAATTTTTTTACTGTTATCATTATAATAGTACCAATAATTAATCCCCTCTGTGAAAAGCTAAACACCACTTGGGATTTGGCACCCGCCTTAGCATTATGAGCCCGCTCATTATTGGAATTAAATACAAAAACAAGTTTTTTTTAACTGCAAGTAAGGAGCGACATTAAAACTTAAAATTAACAGAAATTATTCCGTATATGAAAGGGGCTGCCCCTTCTCAACGCCGCGCTCTTTACGCTAAAGTTTGACTCATTCTCACAACCCTACTTTTTAAAACAATAAAAAACTTTAGCGTAAAGAGCGAGGCGTTAAGGAGGGGCAATCCCTTTCATCTACGGAATATTTTCTGTTCGTTTTAAGTTTTAATTTCGCTCCTTACTTGCAGTTAAAAGAACTTGTTTTTTTTTAATTAATTTCTGAACGTTTTTGAATTAATGCATGTTTTCATTTTGACTCACCGCATATGAATAATTAAAACGGAATTTGCATTTTTTCTTACGAACGTTTTTGTTAGTAATAAACATACGTATCTTAAGAATCAACTTACGTAACGAACTTCCATATATCTGTATTTTTATTAAGTATATGAGGAGTTTCGCCCCCTCGTCATTATCTCGCTCTTTACACTAAAGCTTGAATTTTGTCCCAAATCCTTAAGAATGACCCCTGAATCACAAAGGCCGTAGAATAAATAGTTGAAATTACTAAAAATACTTTAGTGTAATGAGCAAGGTATTGTGGAGGAGACGGACCCTTTTATATACGTAATATTTTATGTTAGTTCTAAGTTTTTATGCTGCTCTATACTTCCAGTTGAAAAAAAGTTACTTATTTTCTCACTGTTTTTTTTTCAATAATGCTAGAAAATATTGCGCCCCTTCATGGAATTTTTCTTCCCTCAAGATAAATTTCTCCATGAATAGATCGTCCCATGTAACCCCTCCCCCCGACCCACCCCCACCCTAACGTGAAAAAGTCCCCATGAAAACGTTTGTACACTTCATAATAACCATTACTATATGTAAACAATCGTCAAAGTTTATAACTTGCAGCTCCTCCCCTGGGGAAAGTGGGGGATTAAGTCGTCTCCAAAGAAATAGTTAATAATTTTTTGACTAGGCTGAACAGAATGGCTATCTCAGAATTTTGATCTGGTGATTTTGGGAAAAAAATGTGTGAAGGGGGCCAAGGTGCCCTCCAATTTTTTGGTCACTTAAAAATGGCGCTAGAACTTTTCATTTTCGTTAGAATGAGCCCTCTCGCGACATTCTAGGATCACCGGGTCGATATGATCACCCCTGGGAACATAATCTGGCGGGATATTGCCAAGCTATTATATAAACCCTATCATGAATTCTAAGTCTTAGAGATTTGGCTGCTTGACAGGTTTTCGCCTATTGGAATTCTCACAAAAAAAAATATGGCTAAATTTTCAGTTTTCATTTTTTTTTCTCTTGTTTTAGTTTTGAAAATACAGTTCATTCTATTTGAGTAGAATTTCAAGCCATATAAATATGTTTTTTTTCTTATAATTTTAGCAAATGTACTTGCAGATCTTTGAAACCTCATAAATTAGGATTGAGCAAAGTTGTGAAGCTGAAAATATCTTTTTTATGCTTCGTTTAAGCAGAAGATCTATTTTGCAAGGTTTTACTTTTATAACACAAGGATTTTTAAAAGTCATCTAAAGTCAGTGCCTTCTAGAGGTAGAAAAAGTGAAAGTAGGTACTTCAAAAATACCTTTTCAGGTCATACTTTGGCCTGTAGATCCATCCCTGAAAGTTTCTTTTTCCTAACTTCCCAAGATAGCTAAAACTAACTAAATTAGAATTTTTCATCTTTCTAAGGTTTTCTATTGATTCGTTCGCTTGATGGTGTTTGAAAAATTTGTCCACCTCCAAAATAAAAGTGTGTTTGTACGTGCCAGTTGGCTGATTTTACTATTCAGAAAAGCAAAATAGCAAATCCTACATAATATGAAACACTGACAGGATTGGATAAATCAAAGTCTTGAACTAGAAAGTATGAACTGATCAAAACCAGAGCGAAAATTAACTATTTAATTCAAGGCCGTATCCAGGATTTTTTTTTTTGGAAGGGGTTTTACAAAAAAAATTTTTTCCGGGGGAAGGGTGGCTACACAAAAATGAGTAATAAATTTGTCCATAATTTTTTTTACGTTTCAAAAAGTGGGAAAACAATCAGGGAGGGGGGGGGGTTTAAATCTAGCCCTTCCCGTGGATACGGCCTTGCTCTAGCTAAGCTGCTACCAATTTAAAAACTAACCAGACGTAAACGTCTAAAACTCTTAGATCAAGGAATTACCATAACTTGAATTCTGTTTACATTAGAGGCAACTAATAATTACTTTTATTTGCAGAATTGAATAACAAAAAGCATTTTCCCGATGAAAAGTAAAGAGCCGTATTAAAACTCAAAACGAGCGGAAATAAAGTCCTTGAGTAGTACAAACTTAAAACAGTCAGAAATTTGTATCAACGAGGATATATATATATATATATATATATATATATATATATATATATATATATATATATATATATATATATATATATATATATATATATATATATGTGTGTGTGTGTGTTTTTGATGTTGTGCTGAAGACGGCCCTTGGACGTATTCACTGTTTTCACTGTGGGCTGGAATGTTCACTGAATTAAATTCCACTTTCTGAAGAGAATTTTCTCATTGTTTTTAAGTTGTGTTTGTTTGAGATGGAAAGCCAGTGTAGTCTTCGTTGCAAATTTTCCCTGAAAGTTCCAACTGTAGGCTTTTTCTGGCGAACAGATTGTTGACGAACAATGTTGATCAACAATCGCGAGGACAGATTCGCTTATCTACAATTGTCGATCAACAGTAATGTTTTGTGGGAACATTCTTGGAAATAAACGGCAATATTTTCAAAGTCAGTTGGACATTATTTTATTATTTTCAACTGAACTCATGGTTACAGTAACTTTCACTATTTATGCACTTTTCACTGTCTGCTAAAATTCTGAAAGCTTCAATTAAGTTTCCAAGTTTTTTCAGTGCCCTCTGGAGGGAAAGTTTTTTCAGTGCCCTCTGGAGGGAAAGTTTTTTCAGTGCCCTCTGGAGGGAAAGTTTTTTCAGTGCCCTCTGGAGGGATAAGGGGTGGGCAATTAAAAAAAACCCACTTTCTCATGCCTTATTTTAGGTAAGAGGTCAAGTCAACTATAAATATAACAATCCTGTTTGCCTGTTTTTCTCTTCGAAAATTTTAAGAACAAAAACAATTTTCCTCAATGATATCCATCCTTGGAATTTCCCACTTAAATTGGACTTTACCTACCCGATTTTGGGTTGTTTTCATTCACAGTGCTGATCAACCAAACCACGATGTGAACCACGATTAGAACACGATATTTGGTCAACAATTTGGTCAACAAAACCTTTATCTGGTCCCTAGAATACGATGTTTGGTCAACAAAACCTTTATTTGATCCCTAGAACACGATCTTTGATCAACAATTTGGTCTTGAAAACCTTTATTTAGTCCCTAGAACACGATCTTTGGTCAACAATGTCGGTCAGCAAAACCTTTATTTGATCCCTAGAACACGATGTTTGGTCAACAGTCTGGTCAACTCGCCAGAACAGATTGCTGATCAACGATGTCACTAGAACTTTTTGCAGAGGCCCCCCTTGTCCATTACAAGACATATGTTCAAGCAATTGCCAATTATCATTATTTACTGTCCTTGTCCAGGACTTGTGGGTGTCATGTCATTCTCGGAGGCGTATGTATTGGAACTTTTTAACTATTTTGAGCAAAATAGCTTCGTCAAAATTTTGATCGAATGTTTTTGGAGGGTAGAGGACCAGCTAGAAAAGCAGAGCAAGGGAGTGGGGCTGGTTGCCATCTGATCACTTTTGACTCTTACAGAGGGCATCAGAACTTTCATTTTCTAATCGGATGAGTCCCCTCGAATTTTTTTGGACCATCCCTTCCATGTGAAGTGACTTTGGGGGAAAATAATGAAAAGTAAGTACATTTAAAGCTTATGGATCTTTCCAACCGGGAACGCCAGCTTGTTGCCTGCTGGAATACTGTATTCCAGGATTCCAGCTGTCCAGTATGCTTATATCCTCAGATCACATAGAATACTAAGCAAAGGTAATATAGGTACTGTGAATGGTTTACTCCTGTGTCTAGATGTTTAAGGCCGTGATTAAGTGAACTGATGGAACTCGAAAATCCCATGTTAAATTAAAAATTTATATTTAAAAAGTACTCAAGTATTCATTGGCGGAAGATGCCGCTTTTAATATCAGGCCATAACTTCTTGAAGATGCTACAAAATGTTTGAAAGGATTTTGCTCTATCTCCTCTAATTGCTTAGAAATCTTAGAAAATGTCTAGGTCTTTTTCACAAGTGTACTCGATAAAGGATATTGCTTTTAGAACAAAATCGGTACTATCATGAGCAGAAGACAATAACCTGTAAGATGATTGGAACCACTTTTCGATTTATTTTCCTGTTTTCTAACAGTCCCCTAGAATATTTTCAGCTACCTGAAATTTTTACAAGTCGGTTGCCAGAAAAAATCGTTTCAGATCGCCGATAATACCCCCAAGAGACCAAAATGACAAGCTGGTATAATCAGCTGCTTGTTAATAGAGTGTGAAATTTTCATAAATTATTTCAATGCAATGATGAAAATGAGAAATAGTCAGGAGCCTTCAGTACAGTTGTGCACACAAAGCCGAAATCATGGGGAAAATTAAATCAAAGCGAGGTATACATCTTAAAAGTGTTACCACACATAGACAGCGCCTTTGTAAAAAGTATTTGGAGCTTGGTAGATGTAAACATACCTAATAATGCGGTACGCTGAAGAACTAGGCAAGCCAAGAGATTTAGGTCAAGCGACAAACCTTGAGGCGGAGCAGAACCCCGTAGCTTCTTCAACGTTGCCCTACCGGATCGTGACTGGTGGTAGAAACTTGGATTGCGACGAATTGAAGGATTGCCGACGGATTTTTGATCCTGCATTTTTCGTGCGCGATCTAGAGACTAGTAATTTCTGATCGTTTTAAGTTTTAATGTCGCTCCTTACTTTCACTTAAAAAAACTTGTTTTTTTTTGTTTAATTGTAGATAGGAGCTTGAAACTACAGTAGGATTCTCTGATACGCTGAAGGTGAGGAGGAAACAACCCGTAAAAATCATAGAACCTTAACGAAATTTACACCACCAGATTCAGCGTATCAGAGAATCCTACTGTAGTTTCAAGCTCCTATCTACAATTAAACAAAAATAAGCCAGTTTTTTTTTAAGTGAAAGTAAGGAGCGACATTAAAACTTAAAACGATCAGAAATTACTCCGTATATGAAAGGGACTTTTTCTCTTCAACGCCTCGCTTTTTACGCTAAAGTTTTTTACTGTTTTAAAATGTAGAGTTAAGAGAAAGAGTCAAACTTTAGCGTAAAGAGCGGGGCGTTGAGGAGGAAAAGCCTCTTTCATATACGGAGTAATTTCTGTTCGTTTTAAGTTTTAATGTCGCTCCTTACTTTCATTTAAAAAAACTTGTTTGTTTTTTTTTGTTTAATTTCTGGACGTCTTTGAATTAATGCATGGTTTGATCTTGGCTCTCCACATATAAATAATTAAAACGAAATTTGCATATTAATTTTTTGAGGCTAAATAGCTTTTTCACAGTTTTCATCGGAAGATTTTGAGAAAAAAGGAGCGAGGGAGGAGGCCTAGTTGCCCTCCTATTTTTTGATTACTTAAAAAGGCAACTTTAACTTATAATTTTTACGAACGTTTTCGTAAGTAAAAAATATACGTAACTTACGAATTAAATTACGTAGCGAACTTCAATATTCGTATGTTTTTATTGCGTATATGAGGGGGCTCACCCCTCGTTGATACCTCGCTCTTGATACTAAACCTTAAATTTTGTCCCAATTCCTTAAGAATGACCCCTGAATCACAAAGGCCGTAGAATAAATAGTTGAAATTACTAAAAATGCTTTAGCGTAAAGAGCGAGTTATGACCAGGAGGTAGACCCCTCATATGCGTAATAGTTTCTGTTCGTTTTAAGCTTTGATGCTGCTTCTCACTTTCAGTAGAAAAAAAACTTTTCATGTGTTATTTTTTCATTGTTTTTTTTTGAAATAATGCTAGAAAATCCTGCGCCCCCTCCATTGAAAGTCTCTTACCCCATGAGAATTTCCTCATGGAAAAATCCTCCCCGGTAACCCTCCCCCCTCAAATATCCCCCCAAACCAAAAAATCCCCCTGAAAACGTCTGTACACTTCTTAGTAACCATTACTATATGTACACACAGGTCAAAGATTGTAACTTGCAGCCCCTCCCACGGGGACTGCGGGGGAGTAAGTCGTCCCCAAAGATCCCCCTGAAAACGTCTGTACACTTCTTAGTAACCATTACTATATGTACACACAGGTCAAAGGTTGTAACTTGCAGCCCCTCCCACGGGGACTGCGGGGGAGTAAGTCGTCCCCAAAGACATAATTATTGGGTTTTTCGACTATGGTGAATAAAATGGCTATCTCAGAATCTTGATCCGGTGACTTTGGGGAAAATGACCATGGGAGGGGGCCTAGGTGCCCTCCAATTTTTTGGTCACTTAAAAAGGGTACTAGAACTTATCATTTCTGTTAGAATGGGCCCTTTCGCGACATTATAGGACCACTGAGTCGATACGATCACCTCTGGGAAATAAACACGCATCCGTGATTTGTCTTCTGGCAAAAAATGCGAAATTCCACAGTTTTATAGATATAGGCTTGAAACTTCTACAACAAGGTTCTCTAATACGCTGAATCTGATGTTGTGATTTTCGTTAAGATCGTGTGACTTGTAGGGGGTGTTTCCCCCTATTTTCTAAAATAAGGCAAATATTTTCGGGCTCGGAACTTTTGATGGGTAAGACTATTCTTGATGAAACTTATATATTTAAAATCAGCATTAAAATGCCATTCTTTTGATATAACTATTGGTATCAAACCACGAACTGTTAAAAAATGTGGAATTTTGTATTTTTTGTCAGAAGGCAGATCACGGATGCGTGTTTATTTGTTTGTTTTTTTGTTTTTTTTTCCAGGGGTGATCGTATCGACCCAGTGGTCCTAGAATGTTGCGAGAGGATTCATTCTAACGGAAATGAAAAGTTCTAGTGCCCTTTTTAAATGACCAAAAAAATCGGAGGGCGCCTAGGCCCCCGTCGCACGCTAATTATTTTCCCAAAGTCACCGGATCAAAATTCTGAGATAGCCATTTTATTCAGCGTAGTCGAAAATCCTTACAACTATGCCTTTTGGGATGACCTACTCCCCCACAGTCCCCGTGGGAGGGGCTACAAGTTACTAACACTGACCAGTGCTTACATTTAGTAATGGTTATTGAGAAGTGTACAGACGTTTGCATTTGGTTGGGGGCAGGGGTTGAGAAGAGGGGGATATGTTGGGGGAACTTTTCATGGAGGAATTTGTCATGGGGGAAGAAAATTTCCATGAAGGGAGCGCAGGATTTTCTAGCATTATTTAAAAAAAAACAATGATAAATATGACAAAGTTTTTTGACTGAAAGGAACAGAATATTCCTGTTATTATTTCCTTGTAAATATTAATTCCTGTAAATATTCCATAATAATTTCTGTTAAAAGGAACAGAAATTATTACGCATATGTTTGGCTCACCTCCTCCTAATACCTCGCTCTTTACGTTAAAGTATTTTTAGAAATTTCAACTATTTATTCTACGGCTTTTGTTATTCAGGGGTCATTCTTAAGAAATTGGGACAAAATTTAAGCTTTAGCGTGAAGAGTGAGGTACTGACGAGGGGGTGAACCCCCTCATATATGTAATAAAAATATGAGAATACAGAAGTTTCTTTACGTAAGCTAATTTGTGAGTTGCGTATATCTTTAACTAATAAAATTTATTTTTACTAATAATTTTACTAATAAAAACATTCATAAAAAATTAAAAGTTCTAGTTGCCTTTTTAAGTAACCAAAAAATCGGAGGGCAACTAGACCTCCATCCCCGCTTCTTTTTTTTCCTCAAAATCATTCGATCAAAACTATGAGAAAACCATTTAGCCCAAAAAATAAATAAATAGGCAAATTTCGTTTTAATTATTCATCTGCGGAGAGCATAAATTAAAACATGTATTGATTCAAAAACGTTCAGAAATTAAATTAAATAAAAACAAGTGTTTCTTAACTTAAAGTAAGGAGTGACATTAAAACATAAAACGAACAGAAATTACTTCAAAAATGAAAGGGGCTGCTTCCTCATCAACGCCCCGCTCTTCACGCTAAAGTCCGACTCTTTCTCTTAACTCTATTTTTAAAACAGTAAAAAACTTTAGCGTAAAGAGCGGGGCGTTCACGAGGAAGTGGTCTCTTTCATATACGAAGTAATTTCTGTTCGTTTTAAGTTTTAATGTCACACCTTACTTTCAGTTAATTTTTTTTTTAATTTAATTCGTAAGAAAACTTTGGTTTTCTGAGAATCCTCGAAGAAAGCTTCCAACTAAGTTTGGTATTTAGTTTCGAATTAATCAACTGGGGTATTTTAAATAGCCTATCCCTAGGAAAAAAAGTGGAAAAAACAATAAATTTTAAAATGCACTCTATGCATGCCGTCACAGCTTCATATACATGGCCATTTTGTACTTGAGAATGATAGTGCTCTTTTGCTCATTTTCTCTTCTCCCTTGGTCGGTAACCAAGCTTTGCAAGACGCAGCCAAATATATTACTATATTTCGAACGAAGCATCTCACCAAAGGAAGCTGTCTATCAAAACCTTTCACAAGACTTGATAATTGGTGCTATTTGAAGTTTTGACATTCGACGGTCTCTAGAGAATTAAAAGACAGAAGGCTAACCTAACTTCAGTTTTGAAGCTCGATGTTTTCAAGTTCACTTAATAACGGCCTTAAGCTCGTATTTGTCGGTCCGATGTTTCATCTTTGCAAGTTAAAAAAGGTAACTCAACAACCAAATAGGACCAAAACTGCACGGACTCAAAATCAAAATGTTAGTCAAGAGGTGCTAATGCACCTCAAATTCGAAACTGATTTATAACGTGACTAGATTTGGTTATAGATACATCCAGGAATCACACCCGTAATCATATGCTCCTTCCTGCGCCTTAATTTTCCTTAATTCTTACATCAGGAGGACTCAATACGGTAAACATTTTCCTGTCATCCACGATTTCAGTCGCTACTTCTGTTCTGTTTCTCTGACGATTTTTCCAACTTAATACTTCAAGATCATCTGGGCAATTTATTAGGAAAGGATGGGAGTGATACTGTCCCCTTGTCTCATTTTCATGATCTTGGGGAAACTGTTTTACCCCTGAATGATCCATATGGGTCCATATGATCCGTGGTGTAAGAAAATATGTTTTTACATATGGCGCTGACTTGTTTGGAGATTGGAGATGACTTGTTTGGAGGTACTTGGTTCTGAATAGCCATCAAAATTAATTTTTCAAGCTTTATCAAAATCCCCCCCCCCCCTCTAAAGTCTTTGTGTACACCTCAGCCGGCTTACTAATATTTACTCATTATGTAAGCTAGGTAACTAGCACATAACGTGTGTATAAAATCATTCACTTGCAGTGGGTTTCCATTAGGAAGATCCAAAGACCATAAACTAGGCCAAAAACTTTTATTCTGTATCTTTAGCTATCCCTGTCATGGACAATATAATTTATCTTATTTTTTTACCGCTATTGTTTTTTATGGGAGTCTGAAACCTCTAATTGAATTATCAACATTACTGAACTCGATGACATTACTTCCATCAAGAATAGAAACTTCTTTGAAGGTTTTAGCTCCTGCTCCTGTTTTTTCGCATGTTGATGGGAGGGGCGTTCAGACCAATACTTGAGGAGAACAGGTAATTCGTGTTGCGCTCCCTGGCATAGAGGCAAGCAATTAAATAATTTGATCTTATGTTGTTCCACTCCCAATTTCTCTCCCATAATAGGGAGAGGCGAGAGAGCCTCTTGCAAATTGTAGACGCTTAAAGTTAGTATATTTCGAAAAAATAATTTAGAGAGAATGGGGAGAAATCGCGGTTCCCCAGGGCGATGGTGCGAACACACAAAGATACCGAGGAGGGGGTTGAAAATATTTTATTTTTTAAATGAATATGCAAAGAAAGTATTTTTGCACATCCAGCAGGTGGGCTTCTTCGATTTCTGTTCAATGAAGACACGAAGAAAAGGATTTTTTAAACTGAGGGTTGGAGCTGTCTCCCGTGTCACTCCCCCAGGGTTATCTAAGAAATTCTACCAAGTGGCATGCCGGCCATGTTTCGGACTAAGATTAACCCTTTGCGGTATAGAATTGCCAAAAAAAGAGACTTCTTTGTGCTTTATTCTCCTTCTTCTACTTAAGAAAGGGACAAGAAGTTGAAAGTTTTCATTTAAACAAGGCCTCTCTCAGTTCTCTATCGTACGGTTTCATCAAACCCCAGTGAATGATGATCCATACGATCACTCCAGGCAAAAAAAAAATCCATCAGCAAATGCCCGCAATCTTAATAATGAATATGCAAAATCGTAAAAAAATTTTACATTTCAACGGTGGGGTAGGGATCAACAAGTCACCAAAGTATACTTGCACATCGGAGGGTGTTCACAGTAGTGACCATGTGCTTCGTAATGTGGGGTGAGGGCAAGGCACACCACAGGGGCATGGAAATATAAAACAAAATAAGTTTAATGTCGGATGTAAAAACAAAACTGGGACCCAGGCCTAAAAACGTCACTGGGTATTCTCCTAGACTTGTGCTTGTGCAAGTCTGTAAAGAATGACATTAAACTTCAAATGAACATAAATAATCATCTATAGGCTATGAAGGGGCTGCTGTACCCCCCCCCCCCCCTAATCCTCTTCCCCTTTTACGCTAAAGTTTCAATCTATTATAAATATTGAAGTGGTGCTATATATATTGAATAACCTATAACATTTGTGTCGGACGCCGCTGGGGTGACATCTCTCTCATCATAGGGATTAATATGATTCCCAATTGTGATTCCCATTCCGATGCTCAAAATTTAAGCTCTATATACTCTCCCAAGGCTTTTACTATTCCACAAAATGTGTTTCTATATCTAAATTGCTAATCTTGGGAAATTCCTGGGAAAATGCCCCTTTCCTCCTTCTTCACAGTGTAAAGATACGTAGCCAGAAGGTAATTGTGTGTAACTGTATAACAATGTCAATTGCTGTTTATGTCGATTGAATTGATATAACAATCCGCATGTCATATAGGTTGACAAAGAAATTGCAGCTCTAGAGCTATCTTTTGAACTGAAAAGTCGAGATTTGATAAGAGTTTGCCAAATTGCACGTGAAGCTCTTTGACTAGTCAAGATTGGTGGGTATATTTATGGGCGATATCGATGTGCTTTGAGGTCCCCTGTCACTGCAAAAGCCGTGCTAAAAGAGACATCCTGTATTTTTCCTGAATACAGATTCTTTTGATGTATATATTGGTATCAAAATTCCGTTTTTTACAGTTTTGGTTACTATTGAGCCTTGTCGCTCCTTACTACAGCTCGTTACCACGAACTGTTTGATGAACTGAAAAGTCGAGATTTGATAGGAGTTTGCCAAACCGCATGTGAAGCTCTTCGACTAGCCAAGATTAGTGGGTATATTTATGGGCAACAACGATGTGCTTTGAGGTCCCCTGTCACCCTGTCACTGCTTACCCGTGCTAAAAGAGACATCCTGTATTTTTCCTGAATACCGATTCTTTTTATGTATATATTGGTATCAAAATTCCGTTTTTTACAGTTTTGGTTACTATTGAGCCTTGTCGCTCCTTACTACAGCTCGTTACCACGAACTGTTTGATGAACTGAAAAGTCGAGATTTGATAGGAGTTTGCCAAACCGCATGTGAAGCTCTTCGACTAGCCAAGATTAGTGGGTATATTTATGGGCAACAACGATGTGCTTTGAGGTCCCCTGTCACCCTGTCACTGCTTACCCGTGCTAAAAGAGACATCCTGTATTTTTCCTGAATACCGATTCTTTTTATGTATATATTGGTATCAAAATTCCGTTTTTTACAGTTTTGGTTACTATTGAGCCTTGTCGCTCCTTACTACAGCTCGTTACCACGAACTGTTTGGTGAACTGAAAAGTCGAGATTTGATAGGAGTTGGCCAAATCGCATGTGAAGCTCTTCGACTAGCCAAGATTAGGGGGTATATTTATGGGTGACATCGATGTGCTTTGTGGTTCTCTGTCACTCTATCACTGCTTACCCGTGCTAAAAGAGACATCCTATATTTTTCCTGAATACTGATTCTTTTGATGTATATATTGGTATCAAAATTCCGTTTTTTAGAGTTTTCATTACTATTGAGCCTTGTCGCTCCTTACTACAGCTCGTTACCACGAACTGTTTGATGAACTGAAAGGTCGAGATTTGATAGGAGTTGGCCAAATCGCATGTGAAGCTCTTCGACTAGCCAAGATTAGGGGGTATATTTATGGGTGACATCGATGTGCTTTTTGGTTCTCTGTCACTCTATCACTGCTTACCCGTGCTAAAAGAGACATCCTGTATTTTTCCTGAATACCGATTCTTTTGATATATATTGGCATCAAAATTCCGTTTTTTACAGTTTTGGTTACTATTGAGCCTTGTCGCTCCTTACTACAGCTCGTTACCACGAACTGTTTGATGAACTGAAAAGTCGAGATTTGATAGGAGTTTGCCAAACCGCATGTGAAGCTCTTCGACTAGCCAAGATTAGTGGGTATATTTATGGGCAACAACGATGTGCTTTGAGGTCCCCTGTCACCCTGTCACTGCTTACCCGTGCTAAAAGAGACATCCTGTATTTTTCCTGAATACCGATTCTTTTTATGTATATATTGGTATCAAAATTCCGTTTTTTACAGTTTTGGTTACTATTGAGCCTTGTCGCTCCTTACTACAGCTCGTTACCACGAACTGTTTGATGAACTGAAAAGTCGAGATTTGATAGGAGTTTGCCAAACCGCATGTGAAGCTCTTCGACTAGCCAAGATTAGTGGGTATATTTATGGGCAACAACGATGTGCTTTGAGGTCCCCTGTCACCCTGTCACTGCTTACCCGTGCTAAAAGAGACATCCTGTATTTTTCCTGAATACCGATTCTTTTTATGTATATATTGGTATCAAAATTCCGTTTTTTACAGTTTTGGTTACTATTGAGCCTTGTCGCTCCTTACTACAGCTCGTTACCACGAACTGTTTGGTGAACTGAAAAGTCGAGATTTGATAGGAGTTGGCCAAATCGCATGTGAAGCTCTTCGACTAGCCAAGATTAGGGGGTATATTTATGGGTGACATCGATGTGCTTTGTGGTTCTCTGTCACTCTGTCACTGCTTACCCGTGCTAAAAGAGACATCCTATATTTTTCCTGAATACTGATTCTTTTGATGTATATATTGGTATCAAAATTCCGTTTTTTAGAGTTTCGGTTACTATTAAGCCTTGTCGCTCCTTACTACAGCTCGTTACCACGAACTGTTTGATGAACTGAAAAGTCGAGATTTGATAGGAGTTTGCCAAACCGCATGTGAAGCTCTTCGACTAGCCAAGATTAGTGGGTATATTTATGGGCGACATTGATGTGCTTTGAGGCCAACATATGTTCTTCCCTTCCAAATATTTTGTGTTGATTAAGGCGGTGCTTTAAAGATCGATGTGCTTTGAGGCCAACTTATGTTCTTCCCTTCCAAATATTTTGTGTTGATTAAGGCGGTGCTTTAAGGATCAATTTGCTTTGAAGCCAACTTATGTTCTTCCCTTTCAAATATTTTGTGTTGATTAAGGCGGCATTCTGTATTGTTGCCTTAATCCTTGTTACGTAATTACGTTAATCATCAATCAATCATCGTTAATCATTACGTAAATCATCAAGACAATTATTGTCACTTTAGTTTGTATTTTTTTAGAAATTAAGATGAAATGTTGTTACATTTATTTCTACTTTAATATAAGATGACTTTGTGAGTCAAAAATAAAAAAAAAATAACGTCGCATTGAAATAACATTAAAAGTTATTCCCTCGGGGCATTAAAATTTGAATTAAAATCGAATAGTTTTGGACATCAAGCTAAGACAGATAGTCCGATTGAGTGAGAGGCAAATGTTGCTTAACTCCCTTATTAGGATTATATAAAAATGATGTTAGTTCTTTTGTTAATAGATAAGTCTATCTATTATCCACCCATGCGTCATTCCCAGGGCAGAGGAACTAAGGTAGATAGTCATAGAGCTAAGATAAGAAATGGCGAGCAAATTAGCTCTCGGACGGACTACACCAACTGGGACGAGTCCAATTACCCGGAGCTAATGAAGCGCCAGTCTCCAAATAAGTTGTTGTTTTTAAAACTCGGGACGGGGAGCGGATTAATATCCAAAGGCATGCTTCCATTGGGTTCGACAAATTTAGTAAAGGAATTCTTTTGTACAAGAGTAGACACTACAAAAACCTCCAGACTTTGCAATGCACCAAACGGAGTTTCGTTCCCTCACGCCTACGTGAACCCGAAATGGTTGAAAATATAGGAGACATGGCAATGCTATAAATAAAGAGCATAAATAAATAAAATAAAGAGTTGGGAAGACAGTGTTAGGTTTGGCGGGAAGCTGATCACTGTATTACAGTTATTCTGGTAACTATTCACTGTCCTCCTGTAACTGCTTACCCGTGCTAAATGAGACATCCTGAATTTTCTGAACTTCTTCTGGTTATAGCTTTGGGTATTAAATTAAGATCACTGTTGATCGTCCCCATAAAGGGCTTAGTGATTTAAATGTCACTTGTTTCATTTAAAAAGATACATGTAAGTAAAGGCTTCGTCTAGTATCTGACTGGCTTATCGAACATATCTGGAATGGATTAAGTGACTTTTAGTGGGCAAATTAATTAGTGGGCGAATTATATCCTTAACTGACCAAAAAACACCAAGATATGTAGAAACATTTTTTTGGAATTGAGCTTAAGTGTTTCAAAGTTCTTTCAGATATTAGTGTAGCTTGATTATGATAGTTAGCTCGGGCCTTTGACACCTGACACGCTTGTTATTTTGACATCATATTGGCGCCAAGTGTTCTTTTGTCTTTCTTTTTCATTTTAGAGTTTATGTTAATTTTTATCGATTCCAAAATTGTTCTGTGTAAAATCATCATGATTGTTGTTTGAATAGTTTCGCAGTTCAAAGACAAAAGTGTACACTATTGCAATGCTTAATATGATTTTTGTTTATTTCATACTGTCTATTTTTTATTGGCACTTTTTGGTTACTTTTTAGATTAACCCGACAAATAAACTTTGTGTATTCTTTGAAGTTCAGTGATTTTTTTCAGGTATTCCCCTTGCCACTATTATATGCTGCCAATATGTTTACAGGATTGGGTGGCACACAGCAAATCAGCCTTCCCATGTTGACGGCCCTTAGACGGTTTTCAATCTTAATGACTATGATTTTAGAGTATTTCATTCTAAGGTAAGCTCCATAATTACTAGGATAAACAAGGTGCCAAGATTTTGCCTTGAAATGACAGAGGTAAATGAAAAATTCTTTAGATGGTTTCTTTATTGTAGGTATATCTGCACAGAGGGAGGAAGAAAAGTTATGAGGTGTGGGGATCTCCCCTTTAATGCTCAGCGAAGACATGACCAACATCAGTGGGGCTGCAATAGTGCTATCGGGGCTGTAATAGTGCTAGTGGGGCTGCAATATAGCACTATTTGTGCAATAGCACAAATAGTGCTATCACAAATAGTGCTATCACAAATAGTGCTGCAATAATAGTGCTATCCCTTGGCGTAATAATTTCTCAGCACAATCCACTGATGCACAACTTTGTCCAGTTGCTTGCTGACTAGTCATGACTGTGACACTTGTTGTTGTGTCTGGGGCACAGCAAACATACCATTCAATGAAGTGCACTTTTATTCCAAAGCATTGCCCACTCATATGCTCAGAAAATACATTATAGAAGATGTATCATTGTCACACAGACATAATAATAATAAACAATCCTAATGGCTAAAACTTGGAGTGCAATTCACCACACTCCACTGCACGAACCATAAAAGAAATATTGAAATGTATTGCCAGAGCGTTAATGCTATAGAAGGAGGGAGGATGTAACGGGGTGGCTGCCATCCCCTACAATTTCAAGTTGGTACACCTGTTAGTGCAGCTAAAATGATGAAAATTGAAATCAGGTCATCGTTTTAATTTTAGTAAAATAATCCCCTTTGTTTCTGCCTGTAGTAAAAAATTATATAATTGGGAAGACCTGTTCTTTACTTTTTTGCAAACAGTTTTTTCAAACAGTTCGTGGTAACGAACTGTACTAAGGAGCGACCCGGCTCAATAGTAACCAAAACTCTAAAAAACGGAATAATTTTGATGCCAATAGTTACATCAAAAGGATCGCATTTTAATGCTGATTTTAAATATACAAATTTCATCAAGATTAGTCTTACCCGTCAAAAGTTACGAGCCTGAGAAAATTTGCCTAATTTAGAAAATAGGGGGAAATACCCCCTAAAAGTTATACGATCTTAACGAAAATCACACCATCAGATTCAGCGTATCAGAGAACCACTATTGTAGAAGTTTCAAGACCTTATCGACAAAAATGTGGAATTTTGCATTTTTTGCCACAAGACAAATCACGGATGCGTGTTTATTTGTTTTTATTTTTATTTTTCCCAGGGGTGATCGTATCGACTCAGTGGTCCTAGAATGTCGCGAAAGGACTCATTCTAACGGAAATTAAAAGTTCTAGTGCCCTTTTTAAGTGACCAAAAAAATTGGAGGGCACCTAGGCCCCCTCCCACGCTCATTTTTTACCCAAAGTCACCGGATCAAAATTCTGAGATAGCCATTTTATTCACCATAGTCGAAAAACCTAATAACTATGTCTTTGGGGATGACTTACTCCCCCGCAGTCCCCGTGGGAGGGGCTGCAAGTTACAAACTTTGACCTGTGTTTACATATAGTAATGGTTACTGAGAAGTGTACAGACGTTTTCAGGGGGATTTTTTGGTTTGGGGGGAGAGTTGAGGGGGGTTACGTGGGAGGATCTTTCCACGGAGGAACTTCTCATGGGGGAAGAGACTTTCAATGGAGGGGGTGCAGGATTTTCTAGCATTATTTTAAAAAAAAACAAAAAAGAAATAAATATGAAAAGTTTGTTCTACTGAAAGTGAAGAGCAGCATTAATACTTAAAACGAACAGAAATTATTACGCATATGAGGGGTTTACCTCCTCGTAATACCTCGCTCTTTACGCTAAATTATTTTTAGTAATCTCAACTATTTATTCTAAGGCCTTTGTGATTCAGGGGTCATTCTTAAGGAATTGGGGCAAAATTTAAGCTTTGGTGTAAAGAGCGAGGTATCGACGAGGGGTGAACCCCCTCATATACGCAATAAAACATACGAATATAGAAGTTCGCTGCGTAAGTTAATTCGTAAGCTACGTATATTTTTTACTTATGAAAACGTTAATAAAAAATTAAAAGTTATAGTTGCCTTTTTATGTAATCAAAAAATTGGAGGGCAACTAGGCCTCCTCTCTCGCTTCTTTTTTCTCAAAATCTTCCAATTATAACTATGAAAAACCCATTTAGCCCAAAAAAATTAATATGCAAATTTCGTTTTAATTATTTATGTACGTAGAGCCAAGATAAAAAAATGCATTAATTTAAAAACGTCCAGAAATTAAACAAAAAAACAAGTTTTTTTTGAATGAAAGTAAGGAGCGACATTAAAACTTAAAACAAACAGAAATTAATCCGTATATGAAAGGGGCTTTTCGTCCTCAACGCCTCGCTCTTTACGCTAAAGTTTTTAAAATTTTAAGAAGTCGAGTTAAGAGAAAGAGTCAAACTTTAGCGTAAAGAGCGAGGCGTTGAGGACGAAAAGCCCCTTTCATATACTGAGTAATTTCTGTTCGTTTTAAGTTTTAATGTCGCTCCTTACTTTCATTTAAAAAACTTGTTTTTTTTGTTTAAGTCTGAAAGAGGATTGAGCGGACGACGCACATTATCTTCAATATTTGCACCATGTTAAAAGTGAATTGCGAAATGTTTCATTACTAACCATTGGTTCTAGAGCGTCATGTGTATATTGCGGAACAAATTTTAGCCAGGATTGTTGGCAGGTATGTCTTGCGCAGCAACACATACCTGAGGGAAAGGGGATCCTTAGTTTGAACCTTTCTCCCAAAATATGCCGAATTTTACAAACTTAAAACCTTTTTAATATTGAAAGGTTAATTGGTCAAAAATTATTTCAATCGCCCCCCCCCCCCAAAGGTTTGATCGAAGCCCTTCCCTCTGAATCATTTGATATCTAGCTACTTTCTACAGTTCTGGAGGGCATGTATTTACTTTGCCCATAACAAAAGTGATATAATATAGAATGGAATATGTTTATTCACTGAATTAGCTGGTAGATACATTAAGTATGTCAAATCACAAAAAAGACACAACAAACAAAGAAAACAGAACTGTCAAATCATTTTAATCAATATTTGTTCTTATGAGTTATATTCCCTGTGAAACATATAATACAGGTGTATATATAATATATATATATATATATATATATATATATAATATATAGTGTATATATAATATATAAGGTGTATATATATATATATATATATATATATATATATATATATATATATATATATATATATATATATATATATATATATAATGCAGGTGTAATTCACGATCATTATATTACTTTGTCTTAGAGAATAATCTAGACTGGCTTAAAGAAAAATAAATTCACTTATTTTTACACGTTTCCAACGCAGTTTTCGTCTTAAAAAATGCAAACCAGATTTTGAAAATGTACTTAGGTAAATGTATAGAGCTAAATCTGACCTGTTGAAGGATTATCTTACGCCAAAGCGTTAAAACTGTAAAACCGTAGAGAAATAGCACAGAAAAAACTTGCATAAGGAATGTAATCATAAAGAGGAAAGTATTATGACCAATAAAGAGTCAAAATAAAAATGTATAGCCAAAGGGATAGAGAATTTAGTGTTATATGACCATTAAATGACTAATAAAGTATAAGACCAATATATGACCAATAATTTAAAATGAACAATTAAGAATCGAAATAAAAATATATAGCCAAAGGGATGGGGAATTTAGTGTTATAATGATCGATAAAGTATAAGACCATAATAAAAGAGAAGTAAGCTGGGTCGCGTTTTACGGATAAAGTGTAACAGATTTCCAAAGATTGGGCTTTTTGGCAATCCACCTGGGGCTAATCAAAAAGTAGGTGGCTCCCAAATGGATGAAAGAGGTCACAAGAAAGGATTTGGAGTGAATTGGGACTTCAGTGGTGCGGGTAAAGATTGAAGGTTTGAATAAATTTAAGTGAAGGAGGAGCACATGTAGCTCTAATGGTGGTTCTATAGTGAGTTGATGCTAGTAATTGTTGCAGTAGTAATATGGGGCAAATCTGTGTTCTAGATGAAGTTGAGGAAGGGGAATAATTGCCTCCCTATCTAAATTTGATTTTTTTTTTTCTTTTTAATGGAAATAAGATTAATGCTAAATATACTCCCTCTTAATTTTGATAAGCACTTTTTTGTATTTTCATTAAAAAAATCCCTCCTTACTCCCCTTCGATTTAAATACTAACTTAAGGAGGAGCACATGTAGCTCTAATGGTGGTTCTATAGTGAGTTGATGCCAGTAATTGTTGTAGTAGTAGTATGGGGCAAATCTGTGTTCTAGATGAAGTTGAGGAAGGGGAATAATTACCTCCCTATCTAAATTTGATTCTTTTCTTTTAATGGAAATAAGCTTAATGCTAAATATACTCCCTCTTAATTTTGATAAGCACTTTTTTGTATTTTCATTAAAAAAATCCCTCCTTACTTCCCTTCGATTTAAATACGAATTTTTTTATTATTACATTTAAACTGAATTTATCCTATGATCAGTTGTAAATACACTGACTAACGAAGAGTAATATAAAAAAAGAAAAGAAAGAATTAAAATGATAACAAATAAAAGCGAAATTCACAGCAAAAAACAAAAAACCGATAAGTTTACCTCTTTAAAACGGAATGTCATGCGTGATTGCTCATTTAGTGGTTATATTGCCTCGGTCCATCGCAGCATTAGGGTATATGATGCCGTATACCCTAGCAGCCCTAGAAGCGCTTGCTCAAAATGGACAAAAAAAAGGCAAGAAACACGTGCTTGTTCTTTGCCTTGGTTCTGCTGTGGATGACGATTTTTGTTCAATAGCGTATTTCTAATGCCCCAAGAAATGGCTTGATAAATTTTCGTAATCTGGAGCTCCAAAATGTATCTTACAGTAAGAGAAATATTCATAAGGTGTTTGAAAGTAATAGTTATATACCTTTCTTGAGAATCAAACTACATATTGAAGTAAAGAACAACCCGGGCGATCAGTGCTTATTCTAATTATTATCTATATGCTTATTCTAATCATGATTGGGGATGATTATCAGTCAAAGGAAACATAACATTATGACTCCTGAATTACTATACTACTACTACTACTACTAACAACTTGCTACTAAGCCATATAAGGACAGCACAGCTACGCACGCTCCTCCTCTGTGCCGTTCTATTCAAAGGTCTCCACTTAGTACCCTCCCAAAAAGTTCCCATTTTCATTAAATATTTCCTTACGACTTCCTCTCACCCCATTCGGAGACGACCTACTTCTCATTTGGCTCTAGATAGTTGGCTGACAAGGACAACCTTTGGCGATCTGTCATCCTTCATCCGTAGAACGCCACTCAGCCTTTCTCTCATTACATCCTTAGAAAGTGGAATAGAACCACATTTCTCGTACAGCATACTGTTTGAGGTACAGTCAGTCAGATGGGCACCCAAAGCAATCCGTAGGCAATTCTCTGGAATAGGCTACATCTAGCAAAGACTCCCCTGTCTTTCGTCTCCCCCACCCTTCAGAACCACGCTTGACCGCTGTCATCACTAATGCTTCCAATATTCTAATCTTGGTTTCAAAATTATTCTTGTAAATTTTTTTCAACTGTAAAAACACCATCGGCCTTGACTATTCTACTTTTAACATCTTCACTGCACTAATCGTGTTTGCTAATACTCGCTGTCCACTTAATTAACCAATTTTGTTACCTAATATCACCTCTTTACCTTCAATTATATATAGTCCTGGTGATTTAGTCTTCTTAACACTAATTTTCAAACCTATTTTGCACCCTGAATTCTCAGTACCTTCAAACTCTCTAGGACTTTTGTCCCTTCCCTGTCTGGTAGTGTTTGAAGGTTCTATGATTGGGAGAGAAATTTAGTTCTTGCTCTATAGTTAAAATATGGTCCTAAGCTGATTCTATCCTCTAATTGTGTAGTGGAAATGCTTTATGTCCCAACATACGGTTTCCTTGCACAAATGTCCTCTTACCCCCCCCCCCCCAAAAAAAAAGAGAGAAAGAAAATAATCCTGACAGTTTTACCTCAATCATCCAGCCATGAGACAAATCAGGCAGACATACCAAAAATTTGTGTAAAATTATAACCAATATAATTGAACCTATTGACTTTATGTCTAATGAGCAATGCTCGCTTGACTTCGGATAATTAAGCTGATAACCTACAATTTTTAGAGATCATTAGGCTCAGTAAGCATAATAAATATGCAATAGTACTCTTTTTTTCCTATTGCTACACTTCACAGCTCTTATGCTTATGATTGAAGGATAAAGAGGATTTTTCTACGAAATGTGGGAAATACGAAAAAAAGAGCATTTTAAGGCCAAAATCTAAGTTTTTCTAGAGATTGGTAAGTCTTTCCATCACTGTTTCTTACTAAATATGTAGAACCCATGTTTTTTGTATCCATTTTCGTTACGTTGTTACGATTCAGACAAACATTTCAGGGGACTCAAACCCCTTAACACCCCCCCCCCCCCCCCCCCTGGATACGGCCCTAGTAGAAATGTTTCCACTTCCAGAAAAATGTGGTTTTACGAAAAATTACAACTGTCGTAGTAATTGGTTCATCAAATAAACATGTCCTGTAGCTTCATTCCCCATTTCCGGTATTTTGTTTAATTATGTTTATATTTTCCATAGTTGGTCATCTTTACCTTGAAGTTTATGATTTTTAATTAGCATGTGTGACTGCTCTTATTTGCGTTCTTCAAGCTCTAAATCCAACAAAGATTATGCCTAAATAAATAAAGAAAATTAGATATCTAATAAATATACTCTGGGTATTTGCTTAGCGGCAAATTTATGACTTCTTAATCTCTAATACTCTCACTTTGGCCAGTGTTGCCACTCCTTGATATTTTGACTAGTTTCAGTGATTTATAAGTAGTGAGACAACACTGGCTATGCCTGAGAGCTGAAAATGGATCAAGATGAGGAACCTTTACAGTCATTGAAAAATACAGGAAAAGTGAATATAATTTAGCAAAGACCTTTGCTAAGACATCTTCAATAAAAGAAAGGAAAACGACAGAGAAGCTATTCTTTTGTCACCGAGGCCAAGTCGAAATAAAATTTCGGGGTTTGTTCTATTTTTAGGATTTTTTTCTTGTTTTTTAAAACTTTCAAAAACTAAATTGGTATCAGTTTTTTCGGAATTCCTTCTAAACAAGAGTTTTGGGGGTCTATAATTCCTTTTCAGCTTTATTACCATGATCAAACCTGAGACAAAATAAGGACGAAACATCAATCTTGACTTTTCCCAAACATTCTTTTAATCTAAAATGATCGTCAATCAGACCTTAAACAGCCCGAAATTGAATTAATCTGACAAAACAGAGGATTTAAAATTTAAATTATAATAAATTTATTTGCACCATATGTGGTGCAAGGAGTCTCTAGGAAATCTGATAAGTATAACTTGCTCTATGTCTAGATTTTCTGGTCTTGCAACCTACACTCAACTTCCTTGACTCCCCTATACCTATTTTGTGATTCCCTGAGGTCTCTTCCCCTCATTACAATACTGCGAAAAAAAGTTCATGTCCACTTTACCATTGTTTTTCCTTCAATGGCATCACAACGAAAATCAAAGGTTAAGATATTGATCACGGCATTGTACTTTACATCTCCTACTGGTGGTGCTGATCTCCGTATCATGGCCCTTCAGCCAGGAAGTGTCACAGGGGCTGGGGGCCAGCCATCCTTTGCTTTTGCACATCCTTCCTGTTTACCTTCCCCAGATTTCTCCAGGTACACATTTACAGCCGAGTCAACTCTGACTAAGCATGTGGAATCACTGACCCCAAACCAAACAACCAGTAACATAGGGTACGAAACCCTGTACTCATGAACAAAGGATTCCAAGTCTAGCGTGCTAACCACTCTTCTAGAATGGCTTGACATTATACCACCTTTGTATATATACCACCTTTTTTGTATATATACCACCTTGTATTATACCACCTTTTTTGCATTTCTGAGCTCCAATTAAAAGAAGTAAGAATCACCAATATCTCGATCGATCTCTCTAAAAAATTGTTTAAGACAAGTACAATTTACGTTTCTTCCACCTACGAAAACTGGCAGTCACATTTTATGAACGGACCTTGTAAAATTTAATAAAAGTTAAAGAGTTATTAAAAAAGATAATATATTTAATCAAGTAAATACCGAAATTCCAGATTAAGACTTGGAGAAATTACCCAAGGTAAATAGCAGGATGTAATCCATAAAA
Source organism: Artemia franciscana (assembly GCF_032884065.1). Lineage (NCBI taxonomy): Eukaryota > Metazoa > Arthropoda > Branchiopoda > Anostraca > Artemiidae > Artemia > Artemia franciscana. The sequence goes on along the minus strand of NC_088879.1, from coordinate 845,676 downwards.
AAATTCTACTGTATTATAATAAATTGTGTACTCTACAGAAAATATAAAATATCTGATTTCAGACCTTCAAGCTTTACAGTCAGCCTGAGTATTATATCCACAGTAGTGATAATAAAAACGACAGCGGTGAAAGCAAGAAAAAAAAAACACATCACAAACAAGCAGACACCACTGCGAGATTTCAAACATAGTACTTTCAACAAAATATAATTACCAACCGACGCAGGGACCTTAGTAGTCAAGAAGCGTCGTTAATTCTTAAATAAATAAATAATATAATTACTAAACTTATGTTCATCATCTAACAGCTCTAAATAACTTATCAGTTGAAGAGTTCTAAGAATTAATTCAGTCAAGCTAACTTTCATTTTCAAAAGTTAAACTTTCACTTATGAATCTTTCAGTTATTGAGTAATGACTTCTGCGTACAATTTTGTATACATGGAGCTTAAACGAGCCATCCCTTGTAAATGCTACACCCAGTGTTGTAGCAGAGGAATCTCGGGAAACGATACATCTGGGATTGTAATGTCCTGCTTAAGTGGATTGAGTCGTGTTAATTTCGACTTCTATTCATTCGCTTATCGGCTATTTGGTTTAAGGACTGATTTAGGCCTCATAATAAGGGGGAGGGGGATGGTATAAAACAGGGTCCAGGTCCTTAATTTTTTTGAAACAGTTTTACAACTCAAGGTCTTGATCTAGGAATGATGTTTTAATGATGTGCAAACACTAGAATTTTGACAATTCTTTAGTCAATTAAGTACCACAATGGGAAGGTAAAAAATATAAAATAAAGGGAGTTGAATATTAGAGGGGGCAGCTGTACACCCTTCCCTGGCCTTGAATCGCCACTGATTTGATTAATATTGGTTGATGAAGTCCGTGAAGAGAGTCGGGTTAAGCGACAACCATTATTTTTTTTTATTGTCGCCTAAAACTGCCATTGATTTGATTGATACTGGTTGATAAAGTCAGTGACGAGAGTCGGGTCAAGCGACAGCGACAATTTTTTGTATTGTCGCTTAGAACCGCCACTGATTTCATTGATACTGATTGATGAAATCCGTGAAGGCAGTCGGATCAAGTGACAGTGACTATTTTTATATTGTCGCCAAGAACTGCTAGTGATTTGATTGATACTGGTTGATGAAGTCCGTGAAGAGAGTCGGGTCTAGCGACAGCGACTATTTTTCTATTGTCGCCTAGAACCGCCAATGATTTGATGGATACTGGTTGGTGAAGTCCGTGAAGAGAGTCGGGTCTAGCGACAGCGACTCTTTTTCTATTGTCGCCTAGAACCGCCACTGATTTGATGGATTTGACTGGTTGGTGAAGTTCGTGAAGAGAGTTGGGTCAAGTGACAGTGACTATTTTTTATATTGTCGCCTAGAACTGCCACTGGTTTGCTTGATACTGGTTGATGAGGTCCGTGAAGAGAGTCGGGTCAAGCGACAGCGACAATTTTTTATATTGTCACCTAGAACTGCTACTGATTTGTTTGATACTGATTGATAAAGTCAGTGAAGAGAGTTTGGTCAAGCGACAGCGACTATTTTTATTTTGTTGCCTATAACTGCCACTGATTTGATTGATACTGGCTGATGAAGCCCGTGAAGAGAGTCGGGTCAAGCGACAGCGACTATTTTTATATTGTTGCCTAGAACTGCCACTGATTTGATTGATACTGGTTGATGAAGTCTGTTAAGAGAGATTGGGTCAAGCAACAGTGACTATTTTTTATATTGTCGCCTAGAACTGCCACTGATTTGATTGATACTGGCTGATGAAGCCCGTGAAGAGAGTCGGGTCAAGCAACAGCGACTATTTTTTATATTGTTGCCTAGAACTGCCACTGATTTGATTGATACTGGTTGATGAAGTCCGTGAAGAGAGTCGGGTGAAGCGATAGCGACTATTTTTTACACTGTTGCTGTCAACCAAGAGTCTTCCCACATTGACTTACTTACTTGTACTTGGGTCACGTTCGAGCCTTGTCCAGGCCCATCGTGGCATCCAGAATTTGTCGACATGCCTCTCTCCATTATTCTCTTTCAAGTGCGATTGGCTCGATCAACTGGATCCATTGTCTATTCCATCGGTGCCCGTGCTTCTTGAAACCTCCCATTGGCTCGAGGTCGGCTCTAACTGTTGATAACCATGTCTTTTTTTGTAAATAAAATTCTTCAGCTACGAAGGCTTGCGTTAGTGAACATTTGATGGAACAGAGGTTCCAGCAGCCGATATTCAGGCCATGTCTCCTTGATAGTATGGTAGCTAGCTCACTTTTCGACGAGGTCGCCAGCCTCGACGCATCGCTTAATGCCGGGAATGCCGTAGCCAAATTCGCTCTCATATTAGACATATTCAACATAATTCTGGATGTTTCTTGGGTATGATTAACCGCAGGGGCCCCAGTCCTGCGGGTCACCCGGAGCACGTTGGCCGTCACTTCGCTTGGCGTGAAGCTAGGTGACGTTTACACCCTCTCACCGCTATGAGGTGTGCTGGTGGGTTTGCTCTACTGCCTAGGGACGGAAGGGGGGAGCATCCTTGCTTGCAACGCCACCACCGCCGTGGCAATTTGCAAGCTTAGCTTCCACCTTTGCTCCCACCTAGAGTCAGTAAAGCCTTCAGAGAGGGAAGGCTTTTGAGATAATTACTAAAACCGTTTCCTAAGCTCTTCGTAAAGGGAGGATCAGCAAGGCAATATATGTTAAATCCCACTTTCTCACTCAATCTATCCAACCTATTGCTTGATCCTATTTGGTCCTCCACTCTATTGATTAGCCCAACTCTTCAATGTTAATGCAACAGTAGATATTACCATTTATTCAAAGAAAACACTGACTTGCACACAAGTCAAAGACCGATGGGCTGTCATTGTAACTTCCAGGAAGTCAAAACTCTGAAAACGAGCAGTGTGAGCATAGTCACACATGCGGAGGAGGAGGTCATCAGATGTCAGGGCCTAGGGGCCTGTGCTTAGAATGGAATTAAAAAAATATCTGAAAAAATTCAAGATGTGACAATTTTCATTGAATATGCGTTCATGTTAGGGTTATACTTTTTCTGCCATTCATCCGTCTTCTAAGCAGTAATTAAAGGGAGGACCAGCAGGGCAATAGATGCTAAATCTCACTTTGTTCCTCCATCTTTACATTGCCCTGATGATCTATCACTCTTTTGTGAACCGCTTTGCGAACTACCACTACTACTAAAAACTTATTTCAGCACAGAGTCGTCAGAGGCTAATATGGCTAAGCACATTCCTGTGCTTAGAATGGAATTAAAAAAAAATCCGAAAAAAATTCAAGATGTGACAATTTTCATTGAATATGCGTTCATGTTAGGGTTATACTTTTTCTGCCATTCATCTGTCTTCTAAGCAGTAATTAAAGGGAGGACCAGCAGGGCAATAGATGCTAAATCTCACTTTGTTCCTCCATCTTTACATTGCCCTGATGATCTATCACTCTTTTGTGAACCGCTTTGCAAAAAACCACTACTACTAAAAACTTATTTCAGCACAGAGTCGTCAGAGGCTAATATGGCTAAGCACATTCCTCCTCCACCAAAAGCCTAATTGTTAATTCCCTCTCCTGAAGTTCCAGTTCCATTTAAATCCTTTCTTATGATCCCATCCCATTAGAGGACAACATGCTTTTCGTTTGGCCTCAGATAGATAGTTAAAAGGACGATGTTTAACTATGAATAATCCATCAATCAGAAATAAGTTTACGTTCGTACATTGCTTTGACACGCCATGATTGTACAAGTACCAAGAACGGTTATGATGAAATCTGATTGTTAGATTCGGTTTAGGGAATATTTACACAACCATAAATATCGAAAAATTTGAGAATATCGGAAATTGTATTGTTGATGAAAAAGGTTCCATATGTACTTTTATAGTTTTTGGTAGTAGAGAGTACCAAATTTAGAAAAAAAAGAAACGTGGGTGAGAAATCCGCAAAAGCCAAGCTAAAAACAAATCATACCAAGAAGATATAGCATTCTTTTGAAGGTATAGTCGTCTTTGGGAACCAACAGGTTACTAATTTTTGAATATTTACGGACAAAATGTGTGACAAGTTTAAACAAATGGTTTGGGCAGTCTGCTTTCACGGTTTAACGTTGCAACACTGAGGAATACTGGTCAAAAAACTGTTCAAAGTATCTCTTTTTATTCCCTCTCGTGAAGTCCTAGTTCCCTTTGTAGCCTCTTTATGATTTCTTCCCAGCCCGTGATGGGGACCACTCGTTTTTTTTTTTGGGGGGGGGGAGCAAGAAGGATCATTAAAAATAATTTTTTTGGCAATCTGCCAACCTTCATTTGTTAAACATCGTCTAGCTTAATTTAGTCTTTCTATATTATAACCCTTGAAATTGTTTTTGTGTTAGCAAATGGGTATTTGCAATTATCTTATCAATGCGAAAATGCTATTCAACTTTTAAGCGTTGTAGTGACGATGTGTGTGTACTCTTTTTCAATGAGATAGAACTCTATATTCGATGTAACTTATATTTAGTAATGTATTTACTTATCTCATATGCCCACCACACTCAAGAAGTGAAGTTAGGTTAATCGTAAAGAAAAACACGATGAAATATAATACTTTAGAAACAATCTTAAGCTACTTGGGGGTAAAGTATGGTGGTTCTGCATGCAAACTGTGTTAGCTACGATGATTCTGCATATTATAAAGTAAGAATTGTTTTCTAACTTCATGCTGTCCAAATACTCTACCAACGCTGATCTTTTTTGAAATTTTGGCCCATTGGAAGTTCCTTTGAAAGCCCACTGGTCTTTGACTTGCGCGCGAGCACATCTGACCCCTTACAGCTCCTTAAAAATACTCAAATTCAATAGTCGAATCTGATATCTTCATTTGATTCTTTTGTCTTTAAGTAAATAGTAATAGGTATTATTGCATTAACAGTGAAGGTTGAAGGTAATATATATATATATATATATATATATATATATATATATATATATATATATATATATATATATATATATATATATATAATATGTATATATATATATATGTATATATATATATATATATATATATATATATATATATATATATATATATATATATATATATATATATATATATATATATAATATGTATATATATATATATGTATATATATATATATATATATATATATATATATATATATATATATATATATATATATATATATATATATATTCTGTCTTATATTTGGTAGTTCCTATTTTGTCATTTTAACAAATTAATCTTGCCATTCACTGTACTAAATTACTTTTATCTCTAGAAATAAATGTCATCTCTCCTGGCTCGCTCGAATTGCATTGAGCTAAATCATTAGCTTTAAGCGAGAGCTGAACTGAAAACTAAAATAAAAAATGAATATTCTACGGAAATAAAGCACAACGTTATAGAAATATGCCCTTTAGGAGTCGAGCCAAAGAAGGTTAAGCTCCAGGAGGCAAGCAAACATTAATAAAATTAACTATTAGTTTTTGTTAAAAAATGATTTTGCTTGTGGAAATATTTTTATTAATTATTAAAACTTTTTATAGACATAAATTTTTTTTTCCAATAAGCTATTAAACAGCTCTCTATGATTTTCCAGTGCCGAGCAAACTGAGGAGAAAAAAAAAAAAAAAAAACGGAAAAAAGATGCCGTCTATGAAGAATATCGCAGTTCCAGCTAATTTTCTTGTTTTTCAAGCCGGCATATTTTCTTTGCTGTTCAAGCCAAGAGATTGTAAGTTTCCTATATAGGAGTTTCGGACAAAGCGGTTGTAATAGTGTAACTCGTTTTTTAATCTAATTCTATTTTAAGGAATTGTGGGCTATTTTTTTTCTTTTATGGAACGTGATCGTCTCTTACTAGGGTGCTAGCTACTGCTGCAATCCGGATCAGCACCTCTTGCTGTCAAGTTTGAACAAGTACCCCCCCCCCCCTTTCTTTTTATTCACCATCTTCTGTAAGTGCAATGTTGCATTTTTTTAAGGAGACCAAGAGTATGAACGTCAAGTTTTTTTTTGTGGACCTAGCCTTTTTTGTCCGATTTTCTACGCATAGCCCCAACCTGCACAATTACTAGCCCAAAAACAGTTAATGCTATTACGGTCCAAAATTTAGCCCTTTTTTACGCAAAATTAATAACATTATCAATTCAAATATTTATTGTTTGACTTGGGTGAAAGGGTGAAACGGGAAAAAGACGCAATCAAGATATCAGATAACCTAAACATAGGTGTAAGTCAAAAGCGAAATAAGAGTCCAGTGAAACGACCTTACTCTGCATGATGGAACAAGAATTAAAATCTATGAAGACTTTTTGAGGAAGCAGGTTACAGACACTGGGCGGACATGTCAGTATTTTCAGTGAGACAGTCAAGAGATTTAGCTATCTTTGGCCTGCCACATTGCATGTTTACTCTACCAGAACAGTACACCATATTAGTGAACTCCTAAATACCATAACAAAAGCCATTATGTTGTAATGGCATGAAAGAAGTGAAAAAAGTAAGATTGATGTAAAAGTTCTGTCCGTATCTTCAGTGACGGAAACCAATAATGGACGCAATCGCTGAGGAATCAATTACTTATAGCACAATATTATAGGTCAATTACGTTTATTACTTATAGGTCAATCACAGAGTTTGAGTCTTCTCATTGAGCAATCCAAATTATAGTTTAGCCAATATTGTAAGACTTCGTGCCCATGTTCTGTTGATTTGTAATTTCTTTTGCTTTGCTTTTCTAGGCAGATAGCTAGTTGTACTATACAGATGTCGGTGTTTGCAATGGTTTTTGGTGCTGTTATTGCTGCAAGGTAATCTACTTTCTCTCTCTCTCTCTCTCTCTCTCTCTCTCTCTCTCTCTCTCTCTCTCTCTCTCTCTCTCTCTCTCTCTCTCTCTCTCCTCTTTTTATTTAGGCCCTTACATTAAAATGCCAAGAATAGGAAGGCACAGTGAAAGTGAAATCTGAGTGTTTGAATTCGTTGGATGGAAGCTCACACAACCATGTAAATTTCAAAAAGAAGTGAATAAAAATTTAATATTATTGAAAAAGATAAAAAAAGCTAATGGTTTTTGGTAATAGGGGGATCCCAAACTAAAAAAGAAGAAGAAATACGTGTTAAAAATTAGCAATATAAACAGCTAAAAAGATCTGGATAAGGTACCAAAAAGCTTAAAAAAAGGTATAAATTTCCTTTGAAGGTTAGATTGTCTTCTTAAAAATCAGCAAAATGTCAGCATTTGAATTTACACCCGCCAAAATTGGCGTTAAATATGACGAATTAGTGTTACTTTCTTGTTTTTACGGTTCAATGTGGTAACGTTCAGCCTGAGGTGGTGAGCAATCTACTACCTGATAGTTTTGGCTCATTCATCTTTCAATTTCCATACATTTGGATTTAAAATAACTTTTATGTCTTACCAAATAGCCTGTCGGACGGTAGGGATAAAGAAAACCGTAACTTATGATTTTACCCCGGACCAGAGAAAAATGTTTTGTTCCCATTCGTCCTCCCCGGTTCTTATGAAATGAAATAATGAATTTCACGGAAAAATATATCCTTAAATAAGAGAGAATACCCTTAATTATGAAATTAAATAACGAATTTCACGGACAAATCACCCTCAATTAAGAAATGATATAATAAATTTCACGGACAAATATAACCTTAAGAAAGAAAGAATGTACTCCTAATTAAGGAATGAAATAACGAATCATGGATTTTCATGAAAAATCCGTTACGTTTTAATTGATCCAACTGACTCCATGCAATCTCACTAGTAGAATATAGTCGCTCACCATTAGATAAAAAAGAAAAGAAAAAGGAACGCGTGTTCCCTTGCCAGCATAAAAAAAAAAAAACCAACTGACTGATATTTTCACAAAAGTCTGTGCTCTTCAGGAAAACTGCTACCTGTTTTGTAGCATGTACAGCATAAATTCTTAGAAAAAAAAGAACACTTCATCAGTTCTTTTAGAGTAGCTATTGGCTGGCTGGCAGTTGCCGACACTACTAATTATAATATAAAGTAGATTTATAAATTCGTAGATAAAAATTCGTAGTAAATAAGTAGATAATAAGTTCAGTAACGCCTGAGACTATAATATTTTTTCCTGTCTGAATGGACCTGTATTGTTTTTATATAGATCTTTTTTTTTCTCTAGCAATGATCTGTCATTCAACGTTTCCGGCTACTCACTTCTTCTATTTAACGACTTATTTACTGCGCTCAACAGCGTTGTCATGAAGAAAAAGTTGGATGCCAAGGAACTGGGGAAGTGGGGGCTTCTGTTTTATAACTCACTTTTCATGCTTCCCATTGCCTGTGCACTGGCCTTCATAACCGGAGATATTGAAAAGGTAAGTTTGTTTTGCTTTGCCTATCTTCTGCTCATATTGTGTTTCTTGAAGTACAAGGTGAGTGAAAATGAAATCTGCTTGTTTGCTGTGTTTAAGTGGAAACCTACACAATCATATACATTTTAAAGCCTATAGGCTATATTAAATCATTAACCATATAAAAAACCATCTACGGCATCAACCATTAAACCATAAACCATTGATCAAATACTTTAAACTACCAATGACAGGGAAAAACATTGAAGATGAAATTTGGTTGAATGAATTGGTTAAGTGGGACATTACACAACCATATACATCTTAAACCCTACATGTTAAAACTTTAACTATAAAGTAACCCATTAACCATCGACCAAAAGCATTAAACCACTAACTATATACATTAAAATACCAATGACAGGAAAATACAGTGAAAATAAAATCTGGTTGTTCGAAGTGATTGATGACAAATTTAAATATTTACATATATTAAAAGCTCACGAAAATTTTGTATTCAATCTCTGGGAAAAAAGACTCCTTGTTTAGGTATCCAGTTTTTGGTAAATTTGCGGTAAAAAAAAAAAAAAAAAAAAAAAAAAAAAAAAAAAAAAAAAAAAAAAAAAAAAAAAAAAAAAAATCTTGACTATGAAACATCAAAAAAACTAAAAATATATGACACCGACAAGGTGGTATTCAGTGGGGGGGGGGGCTACTGAGTTTGAACCCCTCCCCCAAATTTTTTACGACTTTCAAAACTTAGCAAAAATGCAGATAAAATTTTTTACGCGTTTTGTAATTTTTTACACATTTTGTAATTTTTTCTTTAAACGCCCTTCCCTGAAGGAAAACCCCAGATATGCCCTTGGGCCTCAAACAGCTTTATAAAATGCACCTTTCCTTTGAAGGTTAGGTCGTCTTTAGAAATCAACAGATTGTTAATATTTGAGTTTTTCAGGCGACACGCCGTGTCAAATTTAACTAAACTTTTTCATACTTACTTATTTTCTTACTTATTTTTTGCTTGCTTATTTTCATTACTTTACTTATGTTTTGCTTACTTATTTTCATGGTTCACGGTGCCAAATCTGACGAAAATGTGATACTACCCTAAAAACCTTGCGATTTCGAAACAATCCAAGCGAAAATTGTCGTTTTCAGGTATGTATAGACCTAAGATAGGTCCAGGAGGGAGGGGTTAAAATGTTTTTATTTTGTCGTCGGTGGTACCTTAAAATTTTGAGGGGGGGGTATAATCATAAAAACGGTAAAGATATAGAAAGCGAAATGGGTGATATTCTATTAGACTCGTTTTTGATGATCTCTACTTCCTCTGACGCATAAATTTTGATGTTTGAAACTGAAACAGATCAATTGGACATCGATTAGTGTTAAAAAAAAGACAAAATTGATGCTGATGTGCGCAATTGCGGTTGTTGCCTTCCAATGTTTTATCTCTGTGGGTGACTTTAAAATCTTTTTTTTTTTGAGGTATTTGGTTACGCTTACGAACAGTCCGATGTGTTTTGAATATTTTATAATTATAAAGTAAACGCAGCTTATATGTTTATTATTTAAAATTTTTCAATTTTAAATAATAATATAATTATAAATTTGTGTAATATTTATTTAATTATTTGAAATTGTCTTAATTATTTTTTTGTCACCATACACTGTAGAATAAATCATAATTTATTTTGTAATTAGTTTGTTTTATTCAGTTTAACATTCCAAGTTCCAATTTTCATATTCTTTCAGTCGTTTAAATTATTTTGGCCTCAGGAAAAGCAATTATCCCGGATACCAGCGCAGGACAGGGATCAGCATACCTTCTCAAGTCTACACCGAATAGCTTAAGCCGACTTAGAACCGGACAGCAAGAAGTCCATGGGACCTTCAGTATGAGTGGAGGCTTTGTGCAATCCTGGGCCAATCTTGGTCCTATTATCTATTACCTGGGCCTATTACCTCCAACTCGTTATATATTCATGCCTACAAATATTATGCTACTATGAGGGGGGGCAACCCATGTAGATAAATTAGCTAGACGTCAGCCCGAAAATGCCCATCAAAACATACCAAGCCCAAAAGAATCATCCATTAATCAGAATCCCTTGCGAACGCTGTGTCGTTTACTAGGCTTCAATTTCCTCGAGGGGCGCCTCTCCTAAAGTGAGAATAGAGTTGACCGCAAGGTTTCCAGTCTTGCAGGTACCCCAAAAGGATCAAGGCGGCCCTCTGTAAAGGCTGTTGTCTATAGATCTGGATCTTATGCCCCATTACAGTTGTCGCCCTATAGAGGATCCTCCCACGATGCTGTTCTGCGTCACCATGCAATTTAACCAATTATTGTGAGAAGGTTTGTAACTCATGGAACGTGTGGACACGCCGCTGGGCCCTGTTGAGTGTACATTTCACTGGCCTTCTTCCTCCTCCACCTGTATTTATTGCCCCGGGCGAGGGTGCCCCAGTTTCTATTATGAACCCTGGGACAATGTCACCATTGGTCCGTGCCTCCTACGGAGGTACCCTACACATCTGTGGGGCTCTGGGGGAGACACCTAGGATATTCCTTGGGAAGGGAAACTTCCCCATGTAAGATATACCTTACTATGACAAATCTGTTTACATGTTTTTCATTTTTCTTGTTTTGACAAGGAATGTTTGAGAGGATAGGTAGATGGGAGGCAAAAGAGGATATGTGTGGCTCCTTAAAGTTGGATGTAGAAAATAACGCTAGAAACATGTTCAGAAGAAAAATAGCTTTCAAATGATGTGCTATCTGATAAGTTTTGAAAAAAATGAAAAACCTTATTTGGGCTACCTCAAGACTACCTTCGTAACAGTAAAAAATAAAATAAATTGAATATAGTCATGCGACACCTCATTTGAAAGCTGCTCACCCGAAGATATTAATTATCAAACTCTTATCCAATAGTTTTTGGGCCAATTTTGAATTTGCCACGTTTTTCTTTGGGAGGTACTTACATTCAGAGGTAGGAGGGTTTATGGAGCTGGGACATTCCCTGGGAAGGGGAACTTCTCCATTTACGATATATCTTACCATTAACATACCAAGGACAAAAACATTGCAGCAAGCATTTCTCAGCTTTTGTTATGTAATATATCATAGAATTTACGTCCCTTCTATCGGTGAGCTTGTCAATCAAAGCGGGTGACATGACCTGGAGGTCTCAAAGTGGCCAATTTGCACAAATGATAAATTCTTTCAGCTGATGTTTAGCAAAGTTCCTAGCAGGTATACAAAAACATTCTTGGGCCTTTTCCTCATCGTGAATTCTGCCGCGTTTAATCGTAAAAAAAAGTTCATTTTCCGATGATGTACCTTTCACTAGAACTGAATATCTTTATCGACAGCAAAAACGTAAGAAGTTAAAGGATCTTTCTAAGATGTCTAGGAAAGTAGGCGTGTCGACTTTTAATCTTCTGTCATAAATCCGGATTTCTTAATTCTAGATAGCTTGGTCACACAAACTGAAACTGTTTGTAAGGGTGATCCTTTAAGGTTCGGTGATCCTTAAGTAAGTAAGTTCGGTGATCCTTCGGTGATCCTCGGTGATCCTTAAGGATACCCGAGTTTCGGTGATCCTTTAAGGTAATGCTTTACATCGACAGCCACAATAGATCTAAAAAGAAAGGTGGCAATCAATGGTTGTAGTAGAAAAGTAGATACAAATAAACGGTTTTTCCGGCTTAAACACCTGCGAGGATGAAAATGCGCAAGGACCAAACCAAGATATAGGTCTTCTATATTCTGTTAGGAGTTAATACGTATGTATACAAGGGTGGAAAAAACGGGTGGTTTTAAGGGCATGCCCCCTGAAGGTCGAAAATTGTGCTGATTACGGGGTGGGAGAGGCGAAAATGCCGATGAGGAGCCAAGTTTTTATCGTTGCCAACTCCCTCAAATATTCATTGTTCATCCGCCCGTGCCTATACATGTTAAATATTTTTATTACTTATTATTACATTAAGTGCCTTGCATGAAAAATATTGCTTCAGCTATGAACTGCGTGCCCTTATTCTGCCTTAGCAAAAGAAATGACGAAAAAAAATCGTTATTTCAAAATATGATAAATGAAAACTTTTTGGGGCTATATTGTGTTGGTACAGTTTTAGTTTGGACATAACTATTTCATCATTTTCATCGGAATAGTCATGAAACTGATGAAGAGCGATTTGACACCCGATATACTATTATTATTTTTGTTTCTATTCGCATCGGATGGTAGGGCTGGCTGTAGAAACTTGGAAGAGAGTTCATTCGATTGGATATTGGAAGTTTTGATGGTTTTTTAAAGGGCCAACAGTGATTGGAGGACAACAAGCCCCTCCCCCATACCCTTTTTGTACTACGGCAATATGGGATAACATTCCCGGTCCCAGAGCCTCGGACAGTCGTCTTGAAATAGCCACTTTGTCCAAAACACTCGAAAGGTCTAATACGATAAGTATAATAATTAAAATAGCCATAAATAATTAAATAAATAAAATAATTAATTTACATGATTGTTGCTGTTGTGCAAAAAAATACCAAAGAAATTGTTTACTTGCCCAATAAAATTTGAAGTTTCTAAGCTCAAATTATTTGGGAAAGCACCTGAAATTGCTTAATTTTGGAACTGAATCGCCCTGATAAGCGAACAATACTCCAAGAGTTCAATTTGAACATTTTTGGAGGCAATTTTTTTTGGGGGGAGGGGGGTCAATAATAAAAAGACAAGAAGTCTATTTGACAATTTAAATAAGAAGTATCCCTAAATTCAGGAAATTTACGATTTCAGGAGGTTTGGTCCTCGATTCCCCCTCCTCCGTCCATTCCTGCTTGTCCGAAGCTGAAGTTACATTACGAAACAAACTTGCTTTTTAGATTTCAGTTACTAGTTGTAATTCATTACTTTTTCAGGCAGTTGCCTATGAAGAATCGAGAGACTCCTCATTCAATTCCGCTTATTATCTTCTCCAGAATGTATTCACAATATATATATTTTTTACTAATTGGCGCGTTTATGGAAAGTTCAGAAGATCGGGTTGAATAATTTTACACCAACTAAATAATATTTTTTTTTTTTCAGGCAGTTGCCTATGATGGGTGGAGAGACATTGCGTTTCTTATTCAGTTCAGCTTATCCTGCTTAATGGGTTTTCTACTGCAATACTCAACTGTACTATGCACACAGCTCAATTCAGCCCTAACGACGACAGTGATTGGCTGTTTGAAAAATATTGCTGTTACATATTTGGGCATGTTTATTGGTGGAGACTATATATTTAATTTGGCTAATTTTGTTGGCCTAAATATCAGGTAAGATTGATAGGACAAATTTCAACTTTTCATCCTACCACAAAATTAACCTAAAACTTGAAAGGAAGAAGATAAAATTTTCTATTCGTATTTAGTGGAATAGAAAATTTCAAAGAGAAAATATAACAAAATCTCTTCTTAAAATGTAGATGGCGATCTTGAGAATTGACTCAAATTTAAGTCGGATAGTAAGATATGGGAAAATTATTTCTAAATTAAAGATCAATTGAAGGTATCTTTCCCGGGAAACTTAAAGAAATAATTTTTGAATTGGCTAAGAATTATAAAATCGAGCTAAAAGTAAAATCAGCCAAAATGAATGTCAATTAGGACAATCTTGAAGGAAGTAGTTAAATCAAAAATGGAAAGTATTTACTGCTCAAAGTTCAAAGATTTTTTACATCGTCAAGTTTTTGAATTTGGTTGTTTGTAAGTAAATAAATAAAATTATCAGTTCAGGAAAGTGAAAGAGTTAGTACCAATGAAAGGAGAGTTAGTGCAATCAGGGGCGTAGGCATGCAGGGTCTTGTCGGCTTCCCTGACATCCTCAGTTCTCCTAAGCTTCTGTACTGTTCTTCAGTTACCAAACTGAATTATATTACTTCTTCAAAAATCAGTTGAATCAAATTCAATTATCAAACTGTATTCAGTAATCAAATTCAGTGATCAATTATCAAACTGATCAATTCTGTACCTCTTGTTTAAGTTATCAAGTAAAAGAAAAAATCAAAAGGGTAGAATAGAAAAGAGGCTAATTTCTGAGAGAAGATGGTAAATTTTCTCCTGGTGAAAATGCCCATGTGGTGTCGCTTGGTGAATTCTGATTGGTTGGTCTAAGTGTGAAAACAGAATATCTGAATTATTCATAGAAATTCTCACTTTGATGTGGTTCTTCATTTGGCTTGAAGAATCATTCATTTAGTTCTTCATTTCAATTCTCCATTTTGCTGCTGAAATCCAGTGTGGTCTTAGAAAAAGATTTTGTGATATCCACTTTAATCAAAAGCTTCACAAAACTTCGAAATTTCTCCAGGATCTTTCTGGTGCCAGGGAGATGAGGAAGCAAGAGGAATGAGGCTTCCCTGAGGTTATGAGGTTAAAAGGGATGAGGTTATGACGCGTGTGTTGTAACCCTAAAATCGTTAGCAGCAAAGAAGGATGCGGATTACGTGAAAAGCTAACTGGGAAAAGCTGTAATGGTGTTTTTTTCGTTTCAATTATATGTACGAGTTGCATTGACTAATGTCTCTGGCTATGCCTGGTTAATTTTTTTTTGAAACGTTAAAAATCCGGCAAATTATCTGCACAATATGATAAGCTGAATTGCCCAATATTGAGCTGAGAATATGAATTTTTTTTTTTTTTTTTTTTTTTTTTTTTTTTTTTTTTTTTTTTTTTTTTTTTTGCCTTTGCCTTTGCCTTTGTTGAAAAATATACCAAAAATGTAGTTTTATGAATATAATAAATACGTAGCTTTTATTTAATTTAAACATGGTTTTGCTTGAAAACACATAATAATAGATAAAACTTGTAGCTTAGATGGTGAAAAAACATATTTACTAACAAAAGCCCCAATATTTCAGCCGCCTGTTCTGAAGTTTTATCTGCAAAAAAAAAGGAAATAAACTGAACTAGACAGCTAATTAAAAAAAGAAGATAAAGAAGAAGGCATTGGACTTTAGTGGACAGGTTGGGGCAGTGGGGGGTTGGAGGCCAGACATCCTACTCTTTCACACATCCTTCCTGTTGAACTTCCCCGATTTTTTAAGGTACGCATTTAGAGCTGGATTGACTCCGGCTGAGCTTACAGAGTCTTGCTATTGGCTCCTGTTCCGAATCAAATAACCAGTTACACCAGGACACGAACCCCTGTCCTCATAGACAGAGGATTTCAAGTCGAGAGTGCTAACCACTCGGCTAAGACGGCTCGAAGTTAATGCATGCAAGAAAATAAGAGCAAGATATGAAAAATGCTATACAACAGAAAGAAAAAAAAAACGAAGAAATTTCATCTGATAAACTAATTGTCGTTTAGTATAAGTTTAAAGCAAGCTGTGATTTCTCTGGATTGGTGTCGTGTTTTTGTCTGTATTGGATTTCTTAGAACTTATACTAACAGCAACTATGGCTTATTAGGTGTGAATTTCTATTCTTTTTTTCTTGTAGTGTAATCGTTTTTCAGGTCTAATTTTTATTTTCTTGTATATCTTTACCGTTTAGTCTAGTTATTTTTCTTATTTTTATTATTATTAAAAGCTTCCGGACTTTAAGAGAAAATTTTCGAGTTTTTATGATCATACGCTGTTTTTTTCCTAAATAATTCTTAAGACCACACTGCTTTTCCATTTACGAAAAATTGAGCAAAGAAATAACGGGTTTAGTTTCGGCAAAGCAGTGAACAAAAATAAAATATAAAAACTACGCTTTAACTAAAAAAAAACAAAATGCTCTGAATATTTCGGCCCCACGTCCGGGAGCCTTTCTCAACGGGGAAAAAAAATTACAACCGACAATTTAAGACTTTTTTAAGACATCACAAAAAAAACCATAACAACTAAAACACAACGAGAAAAATTTTTTTTTTTAATTTGTTTTATAATATGAGTTGTTCTTATTTATTTTATTGTTTATATATATATATATATATATATATATATATATATATATATATATATACATATATATATATATATATATATATATATATATATATATATATATATATATATATATATATACATATATATATATATATATATATATATATATATATATATATATATATATATATATATATATATATATATATATATATATATATATATATATATATATATATATATATATATATATATATATATATATATATATATATATATATATATATATATATATATATATATATATATATATATATATATATATTTCTCGTTGTGTTTTAGTTGTCTTAGTTTCTTTTTTTTTGTGATGTCTTAGAAATGTCTTAAATTGTCGATTGTAATTTTTTTTTTCCCCTGTTGAGAAAGGCTCCCAGACTTGGGGCTGAAATATTCAGATTTTTTTTTATTTTTTAGTTAAAGTGTAGTTTTTGTATTTTTTTTTTTTTTTGGTTCACTGCTTTGTCGAAATTAAACCGTTTTTTTTCTTTGCTCAATTTTTCGTTTTTTTTTTCCAACCGTCTTAATTAAAAGTTTTACCCGTTATTATGTATTTTCATTTTATTTCAATATTTATTTCTTTCTATTTCAGTTTTTTGGGAAAGTGTTTTTTTGAAACAAAGAATATGCTTCGATTTTGAACAGCCTAGGTTGGCAATGGTTACATCATCACGTAATTTTTGGCCATATAAAGCAGTAACAACTATTGTAATTGCAAAGAGCATTTAATCGAAAATCGAATACTGCGCCTATCATTCGGCTAGCAAATTAATGCAACGTTCAAAGAGGTTATCGGTCATTAAGTTTAACAATTTTGTTGAAAAATTTGATAAAAAACATAGTTCTTTTCCCAATTATTACTAACCAAGCTCTGTTTCACATTGCTGTTAAAGTGCTTTGAAATCTGACTTTATCTAGTGTCGTTAGTTTCAAAGTTTATATTTTTGGGTAATCTTGTTGTACCACCCTGGAACCCTCCTGCATCCTTCTAAGATTTCATGGTCTCAAATAATTTATTCCCTCAAACAAAATAAAATATTAGTTTAGACGTGTTGGAAATCCTGTGGTTTTTTATTCTAAAAGTCGGTTTCCAGTTGGGAGTCTGGTCTACCCTAAATACGATGACCAAAAATATTTCCCCGTCGATTTAAAACCGAATAATTGAAAATATTCTATTGTTCTTCCAGTTTATTATTTCTCTTTATTTTTTGTTCTATTTAAGTATTCACTTGGGACATGGATTTTTAATGTTTTTTCGGAATCAAACAGTTCGTGGTAACGAACTGTAGTAAGGAGTGACCCGGCTCAATGGTAACCGAAACTTTAAAAAACGGAATTTTGATACCAATAGTTACATCAAAAGGATCAGATTTTTATGCTGATTTTCAATACATACGTTTCATCAAATTTAATCTTAACAATCAAAAGTTACGAGCTTGAGAAAATTTGCCTTATTTTGGAAAATAGTAGGAAACACCCCCTAAAGGTCATAGAATCTTAACGAAAATCATACCATCGCATTCAGCGTATTAGAGAACTCTACAGTAGGAATTTCAAGCTCCTATCTACAAAAATGTGGAATTTCGTTTTTTTGCCAGAAGCCCGATCACGGGTGCGTGTGCATGCTTTTTTATTTTTTTTTCAGGGGTGATCGTATCGACCCAGTGGTCCTAGAATGTCAATAGAGGGCTCATTCTAACGGAAATTAAAAGTTCTAGTGTCCTTTTTAAGTGCCAAAGAAATTGGAGGGCATCTAGGGCCCCTCCCACGCTCATTTTTTCCCAAAGTCAACGGATCAAAGTTTTGAGATAGCCATTGTGTTCAGCATAGTCGGAAAACCTAATAACTATGTCTTTGGGGACGACTTACTCCCTCAAATTCCCCAGTGGAGGGGCTGCAAGTTACAAACTTTGACCAGTGTTTACCTATAGTAATGGTTATTGGGAAGTGTACAGACATTTCAGGGGATTTTTTTTTATTGGGGGGGGGGGGGGTGAGGGGAGGGATGTTACGTGGGAGGATCTTTCCATGGAGGAATTTCTCATGGGAGAAGAGAATTTCCATGAAGGGGAAAAATATGAAAAAGTTTTTTCAACTGAAAGTAAGGACCAGCATTAAAACTTAAAAAGAGCAGAAATCATTACGCATAATGAGGGGTTCATCTCCTTCTAAATGCCTCGCTTAAGTATTATTAGTAATTTCAACTATTCATTCTACGCCTTTATGATTCGGAGTCATTCTTAAAGAATTGGTACAAAATTTAAGCTTTAGTGTAAAGTGCGAGGTATTAACGAGGGGGCAAATCCTGTCGTATACGTAATAAAAATATACGAATATAGAAGTTCGTTACGTAAGTTGATTCGTAAGTTACGTATATTTTTTTACTAATAAACACGCTCGTAAAAAATTAAATGTTCTAGTTGCCTTATTAGGTAGCCAAAAGATTGGAGGGCAACTAGGTCTCCTCTCCCACCCCTTTTTTCTCTCAAAATCTTCGGATCAAAACTAAGAGGAAGCCATTGAGCCAAAAAAAAAAAAAAAAAAAAATATGCGAATTTCGTTTTAATTATTCATGTGCGGAGAGCCAAAATCAAAACATGCATTGATTCAAAAACGTTCAGAAATTAAATAAAAAAATACAAGTTTTTTAAGTGAAAGTAAGGATCGACATTAAAACTTAAAACGAATAGAAATTATTCCGTATATAAAAGGGGCTGTTCCCTCCTCAACACTCCGCTCTTTACGCTAAAGTTTTTTACCGTTTTAGAAAGTAGAGTTGAGAGAAAGAGCCAAACATTAGCGTAAAGAGCGGGGTGTTGAGGAGGGGACAACCCCTTTCATATGCAGAGTAATTTCTGTTCGTTTTAAGTTTTAATGTTGCTCCTTACTTTCAGTTAGAAAAACTTGTTTTTTTTATTTGATTTTCTTAAGAACTCACTCGTCTGACAGACCTTATATCGGACAGTAAGCTGTAAAAAACAGCTGTAGATGTCATATGGAAGGATCTAAAGGAAATCGGAACTGCGGAGGAGGGGTAAAATTTGGAGCTTTGAATAGTGTAGGAGTGGAGGAAAAGCTGTGTTTTGACCTCAGGCACCTTGATGCCGCAGTGAGTTGTTAGTAGTAGTAGTGGTTGTAGAGGAACTATTAAAATAACAAACATTATAGTCGAATGAAGAATGTTCTGACTGTTTTAATTTTTTTCTAATACAGACCGTGCTTTTGCTTTCTGATCTTTGGAGTAGTATTTTTTAGGTAATTGATTTTCTGCTGGCTCAATTTAATTTCTACTGATTTTGTGTTCATTCCAATGTCATTTCCTCCTTTATTTTTGGTCACCGCCATTTTTATGTGATTTTATTTCGGGTGTGTAGATGGGGGTATGTTTATCCAACTGACTAACCCACTTCAGCCTCACTTAATGTATCAGTCCCCCACCGTCACCACTTGTTAAATAAAATTTTTGTGGGCCACGACCCGTGTGGCTTTTCAGTTTTAAAACTAGTACTATTAGTACGGAAACTAGGAGTGCTTTGAATGTGGCAGTTCTTCTCTATTATTTGCCACAGTTAAGAATCAGTGGCTTTTATATAATTTGTTCAGTTTTACAGTAATTTTGGTTCCAAGTTTTTATTGTAGCATGCTTCAGAACCTTTTTTTTTTTACTTGTGCCCGATCCACAGCATAGGAAAAACATGCATTGGTAAAAAGGAAAACATGATTTATGAATAGTGTATGTTTTTCGTTGATTTTAACATAACCCTTCTACTACCGAAGCGAAAGATTGATGTACAGCGAATAAATTGATTTGAAAAGCTTGCATCAACAACAATTTGTTTACCAAATTGACTTGACTTCACTTAAGTCCCTTCCATTCTTTAAAGTCACCGTAGGGCCTCTTTCTTCGTGGTGTGGATGTGCCTTCTGTAAGCCTCGCGGTTCTCCTGGTGTAGCCTACTAATACCAACATTCCAACTCTCTCCATTTTCTAACTCTAAATTATTATGCCTAAAATCCTTGTTCTCATTTGTCAATTAGTAAACGTTATGCTTGAAAGTAGATTAATCTTCAACTTGATAATTTACTGCATAATTGATAATTGATAATTTCACTGCAATCTCTGTGGTTAAAGGTTTTTTCCTCTCTCTGTTTTTTTTGTAGTTTAGCTATTTTGTTTAATTTTAATTTTCTAGTTTATAGTTTAGTTTTTTTCTATGATTTTTTTTTTCTTTAATTTTTTAGTATCGTTGGTAGTTTGGTCTACACATGGGTTACATTTCGAGTCAAAGAAGAAACATTGCCTGTTTATGCATCTCTACCCACAACGGAGAAATAAAGGGAAAGAAATCTCCTAGTTGATCTTTTAGTTTATTGAACTCGTTGATACTATCAAGGGTGCCACTCGAACTTTATTGTTACGAACCGTTTTAGAATATTATATAGATGTGCTAACTGTTCAGCCAGAAACGCTTAGTAAGTTATTTCTTGGACTGATAGAATGTAAATGAATCCCAGTGCTAATACAGGAGGAAGGAGGGTTTAATCTACGAGTATTCTTTATAAACCCTATGATTTCTCTCTCTCTCTCTCTCTCTCTCTCTCTCTCTATATATATATATATATATATATATATATATATATATATATATATATATATATGTATGTATATATATATATATATATATATATATATATATATATATATATATATATATATATATATATATATATATATATATATATATATATATATATATGAGAGCGGGGTATAGGAAGTTTATTGTTCGAATTCTTATAATAAGTTTTTTTTTGTGTTTGTTTTCGTCATATTAGGTGCTATAGAGTTAAAAATAGGTTTCTAATTTTAGAGAAAGTTTTCTTGAAATTTTAGTGATCTGCATTCAAAATGTAATTAAATTCTGTCTGGCCCTTACATTTCATTGGAATAAATTTGAAAATTTGTTCTGTCTGAAACGCTTAAAACTTACCGAAATAATGTTAGATAATAATTGCGCAAAAAGTATGAGTGATTGACATAATATTGTTATAGTTTCGAGTTCAGTATAAATAATTTCTAGCGGAAAAGTTTCCCAAGCAATATTAAAACTTAAAATTTTTTTGACGTATTAAATTTTTTTAAGAACATGAAATAGTTATCAGACAAGAACTGTTGGCAATTCAAAATTCTGATTTATTTGAATTGAGAGTAAAAAGATCCTATTAGATTAAAAATGAGTTCCTTTTTTCGGGTAATTTAAATAATACCATTTCTTATTGAACATGTTGAGTAAAACAAGCTTTTTCAATAATGACAGTTGAGCTATTTTTGTTCGAAAAATTCTCATCGATAGTCGTATATCGATATCGATACTCATCGATATTGATACTCCGTAGTCGTAAAACTTTATAAAACTAGGTTGACATCAACGCTTGTAATTGGGGAGATAATTTTTTATTTTGTTTTGATCTAAAGCATTTCCCTACCTTCAATCACCTTAAATTCCATAATACAGGCGTAGAAAGATGCCCTTGTGGTACGCCTGTAAGTGTTGACTTCAAAGTTTGGCTGAGGACTCTGGGGCATCCCAGTGTATCCGTCAGTCCTTCCGCTCCCAGTTCTTGTCCTTGCCTCGCTTGATTGAATGACTTCAGGGTTTGAGTTTGGATGGTTTGATTGCTCAGGGAGTACACTATAGTGTAAGTTTGACTCTTTGCCACAATTCTACTTTTTAAAACAATTAAAAGCTTTAGCGTCAAGAGCGAGGGATTGCGGAGGGGACAACCCATTTCATATACGGAGTAATTTCTGTTCGTTTTAAGTTTTATTGTCGCTCCTTACTTTCAGTTAAAAAAACTAGTTTTTTTTCTATTTAATTTTTTTCTCCAAGAACCAATCAGCAATCGAAAATCTCCAGGCATATAAGCTTGTTCATAAGAATTATTTCCGAGAATACTGGATGTCCCGTTTTGTTTGAGGTTCATCTTTGGCAATAAATTAAAGTGGACCTTTTTCAACATTGTAGAATTGTTCAAATGTCAGCTTATTTTTGTCTTAAATACATCAAAACATAAGTCTAATTAGACAACCCAGTCAAAAGCCCAGTCTAATTCAAGACAACCTGTCCGCATATCTAATGAAAACCGAAATTGTAGACAGGCGAAATCTGTTGCAAGGCAAAGGATACTTATTCAATCTAATTGGTAACTTCTCTTTCCTTGATTTCAAGTTGGTTTTTGTTGTTTAATTCAGTGTCTTTTTTCCTCTCGTACAGTTCAGTATAATTACTTACACTATAAGTAATGAAAACTATTTTGTGTCATAGAATGTAGTACTATTAAGTAGAACTACGTAAGTAAAATAAATTATATCACTAGGGCCATAAACATTATTGTGGCGAAGAATTGAATTAAAAAGTATGGACAGCACTAACCACCTTGATCGGAATGCTATATGCTATTTGTATCTCTCTCTTGGA
>NC_088879.1:88450-105245 GCF_032884065.1 Artemia franciscana | reverse complement strand
AAATGCTTATAACATTTTGGAAAATTTATGTCATAAGAGTTTACATCACTATTTACATATGGAAAAAGCATGCAGCTATTGACTAGTTAAAGGAAATGATGCAGAAAAGAATGAAAATGCTTATAACATTTTGGAAAGTTTATGTCATAAGAGTTTACATCACTATTTACATATGGAAAAAGCATGCAGCTATTGACTCTTATTTTATTCATCTGCTACTTCACAAATTACTTCACTAAAATTATTCTATCTAACTTATCCATTCTCAAAATGCAGACTCTACAGTTCAGTATTCAGCTGTTCTTGGGAGTTTATATCAAAGAGTCTACCTAGAATTTCTAGGGTCTACCAACATCTTTATTTCCTGGAAGGTAATCACCTTTTCTAAATTTGAGCTTTAGATTAACTTTAGGCACTATTAAACGTTGAAGATAACTTCAAAAATTAATAAAACACTCTTACTATTCTAGTATCCTGTATTGATCCTGCCAGTCTTCAGCTTACAATAACAAAAACAATAAGCTCTGCTGTCATACCATAACATGAATACCATTTTAACAGTACTGCATTGGTTATAACTTGATTGATAAAGCAGTCTATAACCATTACTGTTTTATTTTTCAATGCCAAACTTAACTAGGCAAGGAAAAATCTATCCCCATTTCTTCAAATCTGTGCATTAAGGTCCTCTAGCAAAAATACCATATTTCTACCCAAGATCCTATCTATTTGTTCCTGTGGCTGTAATTAAAATTCAGTTGAGTCACTACCACCTTTATCATTTGATTCTAAACGGACATAAACTAATACTGTTGATACCTTGCTCTTTTATATCATACAATGAGCAAATAGCATTCCATTATTCTATTGATGTCTACCAACATCTTTATTTCCTGAAAGGTAGTTACCTTTTCTAAATCTGAGCATTAGATTAACTTTAGGTACTACTAAATGTTGAAGATAACTTCAAAAATTAATAAAACACTCTTATTATTCTAGTATCCTGTATTGATCCTGCCAGTCTTCAGCTTACAATAACAAAAACAATAAGCTTTGCTGTCATACCATAACATGAGTACCATTTTAACAGTACTGTATTGGTTATAACTTGATTGATATAGCAGCCTATAACCATTAATATTTTATTTTTCAATGCCAAACTTAACTAGGCAAGAAAAAATCTATCACCGTTTCTTCAAATCTGTGCATTGAGGCCCACTAGCACAAATACTATATTTCTACCAAAGATTCTATCTATTTGTTCCTGTGGCTGTAATTAAATTTCAGCTGAGTCACTACCAGCTTTATCATTTGATTCTAAATGGACACAAACTAATACAGTTGATATCTTGCTCTGTTATATCATATAATGAGCAACTAGCATTCCATTATTAATACCTTCCCAGCCAAAGCAAGACTTAACTCCCTTAGCTTCCTTATTTAGTGTTGTGGAAGTAACTAATTATAAGTATTTTATTGTTTTTCAAAGTATTTAAATGCGCATTTATTTACAACTTAGATTAAGTAATTTAAACTAGTATTTAATTTTTTTCCACACTTCCTGTTTGGAAAAAACTATACCGCATTTCAATGGAAAAGTGTCAAGCACTGCGAAATGCAACAAGGCAGAGCTCAAAAACCTCTAATAAAGTCAAAATTTAATGTCAAAGCAGCTGATGGTTTCAAACACAACTAGGTGAGATTCTAAATATCATGCTATGAAACAGATTGCTGAAGTGCAGGACAAGATTAGGCAGGTTTGAACCAAACTGAACCTACTGAAGGTGAAAGCAATTGGACTTCAGGAGTATGCCAAGGTAATTGAGCCTGCTGCCAGGGCACTTGACATACTACAGGACAACAAGGACTGTTTTCTGGGAATGCTGTTGCCCATATGTATTGCACTAAGAAAGGAAATGATTGACATGAAACAAAATGGATCCATCAAACACACACAAGCTCTTGCAGAAGTGATCTTGTATTATACATAGCTTTGCAATGCAGCAAAGTGAACTTGGTTTTAAGGAGTTAGCAACAGCTAATGGAAGCCACCCTGGTTTCAAGGGAAAATGGATACTGGGAGACTTGCTAGCCAAAGCTGATAATCAGTTGACTGATTGTGATGCTGGGTGTAGCAGTGTTGTTGGTCAATTCTAATTACTTTTTTACTTTCAACAGTGGTGGTATAAGGACAAGCACAGATTCTTCTTTTGGATATAAAATGAAAGTTTAATTATTGAGGTTCTTGGACAATAAAGACCATCTAATCAAGTCCTTGAAAAAATAACTGGACATTGCAAGAGTTTTCCAAAAGTTCAATACTTCCAAACCACTGTCAATTCTAGTATAACTTCTTTTTTTCTCTTGAGGGCTTGGTTTCAACTGTAAAGCAGAATTAGCTGGGAGACATGAAGTTTTAGAAGCTTTTGTTATCGAAAGCAAACTTTTGTAAGAACTTTCATCATAAATTGTATATTTTGAGAAAAAATTATTTTGTAGCTAGAATAATTTGTATTTTAAGTACATGTTTTCTAATTAAATACAAATTACTTCCCTGGTAATATATTTTCAATTACTAATTAATTATTTTATGATATGATTAATTTGTATGTGTAATTAAATACATTTCAAAAGTATTTCCCACACCATTGCTTATTTATCATGAGCCCTACTCCCTGCATAATCACCCCATCCTTCCTTCACAATAAAATAATTTCTATACCCCCCCAATTTTTATGTTTCCAACCCCTGGGATCTGAGCTCCATAAACTCCTAGCAAGTCCAGTTCTAAACTTCATAAATTTGCCATCAAAATTATACCATAATATTTGTTTTTTAGTGTTGTCAGGTCTATACAAAGCTATTAAGCCACCTTAGAATCAGGCAGAAAGTAGTGACAGGGACATTTAGTATGTTTGAAGACTTGGTGCAATCTTGAGCAGTTTTAGTAACATATATCAAATCCTATGCTATCAATCTTATTCTTATTATCTCTGCCTTATTTCATATTCATGACTGCAAATATTACATCACCATGGCAAGGTAGGTCATTATAAATAACTTAGCTAGGAAAAGTTTTTTTCAGCACAGCAAAACAGATGAAACAAAGAAAATGATTTATCAATTGAAATCAAGTGCAAATTCTGTGTTGTTTACTAGGCTAAAATTTCCTCAAGGGGCCCTACTCCTCAAGTCACCCTGCAGCTTTGTTTGAAGCCATGGTTCTGGGTAAGCAAAGTTGTAAACAGTCTACCCTAATGAAACTATGGGGTCAAGCAGGGAAGATTTCCCTTATTGGGGATAGGGAGAGGGGAAGGACTTTATGACAGAGCAGAGATTCCAAACCATATAGCAGTACTAAATCAGCTCCAATATTTTACACCCAGCCTATGATGCTTGTTAGAAGTAATATTGATGTAGTGCAAGCACTTGATGCCTGTGTGATGAGATCCCAGTATCAGATGCACTGTCTAGGCTGCAATTAAAGCACAAAATGCACATAAAGCCAAAGAATAACCTGAGCTTGCAGTGATTTCCTTTTTTTAGATAAACGCCTATCAAAGAAAGTAAACTAAATGGCATACAAAAAGAGACAAGGAAATACAAATCTTGGCAGATAAGGTCACAAAAAATTGGGAAGACTGCCCATCTGTATTAGTATTATATTGGAATTAGCAGGATGATTTAGTAGCCCTGGCATATTGATCAAAGGTGATAGGATACCGTTCCCAGAATCCTGAGGGGTGAAGTCATCAAGCAGTTGCATGACTCCTGTCTTAGCATTGCAAAGATAAAAGAGTGAGCCCAAACAGTCATATTTTAGCCAAGTATTCTTAAGAATGTAGAATACATGATACTCAACCATGTGGTATCCACAAAACATAAACCCAACAAGACAAATGAGCCAATGCTTTCATATTGAATTCCATCATTTCCTTTTGAACAGGTGGGAGCAGACCTGTTCAAAGTTTAAGGACAAGACACCATTGCAGTCATTTTAATAAAGATGATTTCCTGTCCGTAACTTCTTCTCATGTGGTGATAGCAGAACTTAGAACACAGTTTTTAGACAAACTAAAACACATTTTTTCCTGAAAACTAAAAACATAATTTTCTAGACATGGTGCCCCAGTGACTAAAGAAATGCCCACAGTTTTAGTATGACAAAGTTTTAGACATTTACCAAAGATCAGGATATCCACTCTGCTCAGTCAAATGAAAAAATCTGTCCAGTTTATTGAGAGACTGATTACTAAGGCACTAGACACAAGGCAGATCTCAACTTTGCTCTTCTGGAATACAGAAACACTTCCCTTGATTGTCTAGCATCACCAACAGAACTACTCATGAGTCACAAACTTTGATCTTTGGTACCAAAACAGAAGTAGACACTAATCCCAAAAAGCATGGAGCACAAACTCTTCACACATGCCCAAGGAAGATCATAATTGTACCAGGCAATTGGTATGCCTGGTACAATTATGCTACTATACCAGGCGATTGGTATAGTAGAATTAGATCCTCCAGACAGTTGGAAAATCTCTCACCAGGAGGCAAGGTTTAGTTTAAACTGAACAAAACCTCACACTGGCACCCTTTTGAATCAAAATGAACAAACACCTTGCTTGTTTATTGTTAAATCAGATAATAGACAACATATGAAGACAACTAATGCTTTTTTGGAAAAGATAAGCATCATTACTTGACAAGCACATATTTGGAAAATGCAGCTCTGAATCTTCCTAAACATGCCACAATAGTAGAAGATATTTACAGCCAGGGCTGTTACTAGCCAAAATATTTTTTTGTGGGGGGGGGGAGGAGATATTTTAATGACTGGCTGCTCATTTTTACTGACTTTTTTGTCAGTAATTAGCATAATGTATGTTTCATATAGAATATGTAAAATCACTGGATGAGTTGGTAAAAAAAAAACTGCATTTACAAACCAAGGCTTAGGATTTAGTACATATTATGTCACTATTTTAATGCTCTTTATTTAACCAAATGGAAAATTGTGGTACCATCTGCAAAATCGCATAAGTCAGTAGAAACCACATTTACCAACCAAGTTTAAAATTTTGACGGAAGACATGGTAAAGGTAAGGTAAAGGATATGGCATTAGACTTTACAGTCTGTGCTGGTGGTGCTGATCTCCGTTTCTTGGCCCTTCAGCCAGGAAGTGCAATGGGGGGTAGGGGGCCAGCCATCCTGTGCTTTTGCACACCCTTCCACAGAAGACATGTCAGTATTTTTGTAGTCTTTAGTTAACCAAACAAATATATTAGCCCCAATACATGACAACCCTGGTGAAAGCAGCAACAGAACCAAGCCTGTACACGTCAAGATCCAAAAGCTGCCTTCAGGGTGGGATGAAAGTCCACTAGTAGTCTAAGGCTAAAGCAAGCCCTAAGCATTTTAATTTGCTTAGATAGTGATATTGGCTAATTTTTCTCACTTCAGTCTGCAATAATTCTTTATCTTTCATTTATTATAATGCAATGATAAACTGTTTCATTTTTGTTGGCCCAATATGAATAAAAAAAAAAAAAACACCCTGGCAATTATTCCTCTCACACTGCTTATTAGAAGGATTAAATATATTTTCAGATTTATCTTTCAAGTAGGAATGTTGCAATAATATTATTTTCCTAGATAAATGACCATATGGATAAAGGTGATTTTTTTTTACATATATAAGTCCTAAATAGTAATACTTCATTTATCATGATGAAGAGAAAGCAGATGTAGAAAGAGACAGGTGTACTGAACTTTGTAAACCTGAAGATGTCAGGAAAGCCAGATCTGAGATGCCAACCCCTGATCACAATAATGTGGAAGGACCAAAAACATACTCCAGAAACATATCTCTAAGTTACTATGTTGACCCTCTTCTGATTTCTAAGTCTCAGAACCTATTGTAATTTTGACAAAACAATATTATAGTTTAATTTATTGTTTTCCATTTCTTTTTCTCTTTTTTTAATTTTGATATTGCATTTTCTGCTATTTTAATAGAATTTGAAGATATACCAATTCATTTTTTTGTAAATCTAGGAAATATATCAGCCTATTTTTTTAAAAATCATAAATTGGGATTGAGCAGAGTTGTGAAGCTGAAAATACTTTTGTTTGTGCTTCATTTAAGCAGAAAATCTGTTTTGCAAGGTTTTGCTTTAATAAAACAAATATTTTTGAAGGTTGTCAAAGGCCAGTGCCCTCTAGTAGAAGAAAAAGTCTTCCCAGGACATACTTTAGTCTAGAGATACATTCCTGAAATTTTCAATTTCTTAACCTAAACACTTTCTAAGATAGGAAACAATAGCTTGTCTAGATTTTACTTGTGCAATGTTTAGTGTGACTGCAAAGCCATGTGCTTAAAATAGGCGTATTTGCTTTTTTTCAGCTTGCTCTTTTTGTAGGTACATGGGTTTTTTGTTAGCCTATGTAAAAGCTTGAATCTTGCCCAAAATTGCATATAATATTCAAGATTAGGAGCCTTCTGTCTGTGTCTAAAAAAAAATACTTTATAATTCTTAGATTACTTTATTTTATACATCTGTTCCAGATTATGCAATGGCTGAGTAGGCTACTGCAAATTTTCTCAACTAAATCTTTTCAAATTTTTTAAAAGTTATCATCTTAATTTTAAAGCATTTCCTTCTGAGGAATCATTGTAAAGTACTATCTTATTTATTTTTTATCCTTAAAGTTTGTTCAGAAGACCTATTACTATACCTAAGCATTCTTATCAAAGACTAGTACATAACTAACCTAGACTATTTCAGATAAAAATCTATCTGTATAAAATTAACTTTGGTAAACATGTAGGCTAAATCAACAGAATATTCAGATAGCTAAGAAACAAATTCAACTCTGAAGTCAGAATTTCATCCTCAATAAAAATATGACATCCATTGCAAATTCATTCTAACCTTGCTTCAATATATAGCCTATATTATTTATTTCCTGTGTATTTATTCATTCTTGATTTTATCAATGCCAATTCAATTTGTGCGTAAACTGGTATGAACAGCAATATCACTAGCACAGTTATATTAATTGTGGAACTTATGTAATATCCCAACCTAACTCAAGCTCTTGATCTGTGCAATCTGCGAAAAACTGGTATTTCTGTCTGCAATAGGTTACAATTAGTGATAAAATTCTGGTTTAACAAATTTTTACCATCTTGAAAAGGGGTTAGATTAGGAAAGTAGAACTATCAGGGTTAGGTCTACATAATGAAGTATGGGTAATTCCTTGTTACATAGAACACATGCAAGAAATTGTATCGTGAACATACAAAAATACCAAGTTTTCATTTCTTTTACACTATACAATTAGTTTTGGCTCTGTGGGAAAACACATTGTATCTATGTTTTAATTAAATATTTAGTTGGTATTTTGGTTGGGTTAGAATAGGTTTGTTTAGGCTACATATTTAATATATGCTATGCTTTACCCCCCCCCCCCCTCCCTAATGTACAAATATATAGCCCCAATATGTTTCTAAACTATTAAATTTTTATCATACTAATGAATGATTCATTATGATTAATCTATTGCCAATTCTCATGTAGGCTATGTTCTATGTAACAATGAAGTACCAAGGTATGTCCCAAGAAGGTATTTTGAGGTACCCACCTCTACTCCTTGTTCTTGTAGAGGGCATTGACCTTTGGTTACCTTTAGGGTGCGTTTCTTTACTTGTCCAATGGATTTTTACTAATCGAGGTTTAACCCCTAAAAGATAGCAACAAATACTTGTCTGGCCACGTGTCACTGAAAACGGCAAGATTAATTGCGAGAATAGCAACATTGGTCACGTGTATGTCATTGACCCCGTTCAGTGTAAACAAAGCGTGAATTGATTAACAGATCTTTAGAGGCAGCAGTAAGTAAAATTTTTATTGTGTACATCCTAAGTTACAAATACCAGGTAATATAGCCTTTTTTTTTGGGGGGGGGAGATTCTACTTCAGCACAGCTGTTTATGTTTTAGTTACTTTTCTGCTGTTGTTGTTACGAAACTGTTATATTATGTTACCGATTATTATTAGTTGCTTTTTAGCTAGTTCAAAATTTGTTTTCATAGTTCGTGGTAATAAACTGAGTATCCCCCTCAACGGACCCTTCCCCCATCGCAGGTTGTTGGTCTTCAATCACTTTCGACTTCTTTGAAAAGGATTAGAGCTCTGAAATTCTGATGTAGTGAGCACCCTCCGAAGTTTCTGCGATCGCGAGGTGGAGTTGGGGATGGAAAGGGGAGTCTCCCTCCTATAAAGAATAAACTCTGCTCATTTTAGCGCCTAATATTTCTCTTTACTTCCATAATAACAGTATTGCCCAGAAATCGAGACGATTAAATATTAATTTTACATTTGATGTTTTTCTAAAGTTTTTTTTTAGCGTGAATCAAACGCCCATCTCAGAATTTCATTCGGATGTCTTCAGAAGAAAAAGGGGACACTGGAAGGAGGCTAGTTGCGTGCTAGTTGATCTTTAAATAAGGATAAACGCCACATTTCCTTTCTGTCACTAAATAAAAAACAAGTTTTTTTTTAACTGAAAGTAAGGAGCGATATTAAAACTTGAAAAGAACAGAAGCAATTCCGTACATAAAAGAGGTTGCCCCTTCCTCAACACGTCACTCCTTATGCTAAAGTCTGTTTTCATTGTTTTAAAAAGTAGAGTTGGGTCACAGAGTCGAACTTTAGCATAAAGAATGAGGCTTTAGAGGGAAAACTTTTTTTTATATACGGAATAATTTCTATTCGTTTTAAGTAACAATGTCGCTCCTTACTTTCAGTTTGAAAAACTTGTTCTTTTATTTAATTTATAAATATTTTTCAACTAATGCAGCTTTGAATTTTGGGTACTGTACATGAAAAAGTAATGAAAAATGTATATTAATTTTGGCATATTTATTCGCATATGAAGGATTGCCCCCTGTCAATACCTTGATCTTAACGCTAAAGTTATTAATAGTAAAAAAAATTCCTATTCTAATTAAACTTCCCCCTTGTTTCAGTTTCCTTCCTTCAAAAATTGGGACAAACTTTAGCATAAAGAGTAAGGTATTGAGGAGGGGGCAAACCTTCATATCGATATTAATTTTCGTTCATTTTGATGTTTAATGTTGCTCCTTACTTTCAAAAAAATAATTTTGTTTTAATTGAAAGAAAGGTAAGTACGGAGAGAAGAGGAAAAAGGGAAAAAAACAAAAAATTAACAGTAGTTACAACAAAAGACTTAATTTTTTATACAAATTTAAAATAAATAATACTTATTATGTTTAATATTAACCTTCAAACGGCACAGGCCTGAGGAAATTAGCCTGATTATCAAATAAGGGAAAAACGTTCCGTAAGACTTAATAAATCTTACACTCGTATTTAAAATCACACCATCAGATTCACTGTATCAGAGAACACTAATGCAGAGGTTTCAAGCTCAGATAAAAAAAAAAAAACAACAACTACAAACCACGCTTTTTGAACTGAAAATAAGGAGCAACGCTAAAACTTACAACAAACCTAAATTTCGTATATGAATGGTTAGCCCCTTCTCGATGCCTCATTCT
Source organism: Artemia franciscana (assembly GCF_032884065.1). NCBI lineage: Eukaryota > Metazoa > Arthropoda > Branchiopoda > Anostraca > Artemiidae > Artemia > Artemia franciscana. The sequence continues at coordinate 95,658 of NC_088879.1, read as the reverse complement.
TTACATTAAATTTTGACCTTTGGTCCCAATTCTTTCCAAATTTTCTTTAAGAAAACTTAAAGGCCATTTAATTAGAATTAGAAGCTTTTGTAGAAGTGCTGAAAAACTTGCCTCCTTATTTTTATTGAAAACAAACGTGCTTTTTAAAATTTATTCGTTTAGATGTGATTTTCCCCTGTTTTGTTTCACTATTCTGATTGCTCAGTTTTCTACTTTATTTTAGGTAGAACCTCTCCCAAAATGTCCCAGACGGCGCCGAGAAATCTTATTTCAGCACTGATTTTGGTTAATGAAATTTTTGACTCGGATGACGAGTCTACTGACTCGGATGACGAGTCTACTGACTCAGAAAATGAATTATATCAAGATGAGGAAGAGCTGAATGAGCCAAGTATTTTAACGGTATTTCAATGTTAGGATTTATCAGTTTTTGTGTGCATATTACATAATTAAGCAACTGTCATGAGGAAGCAAATTGTTTTGTTTGACGTTTTTGCATGCAATCAATCTCTGGGACTAACCAATACAATCAATGCGGAAACTGCATATGTTAATTATTTGAGAATTCCTTTTTCTTAGTCGGAGGATTTCCTTCCCTTACTCAAAACTGTTGACTATGTGCGTGCTATTACGACTTAATTTACAAATGCATTAAATTGATTTCACTGGCTTCAGCTGATGCCACGACATCATAGACAGGAGACATAATATATATATATATATATATATATATATATATATATATATATATATATATATATATATATATATATATATATATATATATATATATATATATATATATATATATATATATATATATATATATATATATATATATTAGTATATATATATACATATATATACCTAGTTGGTGGGGGCGCTTCGCACCCCGTCCGCGTAAGTCGTTACGCGCCATATTAGTTACGCGCCATTATAGTTGTGTCCCTATGTCCCACCTGTGAATATATATATATATATATATATATATAGATTTATATAGATTTATATATATATATATATATATATATATATATATATATATATATATATATATATATATATATATATATATATATATATATATAAATATATATAGATATATATATATATATATATATATATATATATATATATATATATATATATATATATATATATATATATATATATATATATATATATACATATATATATATACATATATATATATATATATATATATATATATATATATATATATATATATATATATATATATATATATATATATATATATATATATATATATATATATACATATATATATATATATATATATATATATATATATATATATATACATATATATATATATATATATATATATATATATATATATATATATATATATATATATATATATATATATATATATAATATATATATATATATATATATATATATATATATATATATATATATATATATATATATATATATATATATATATATATATATATATATATATATATATATATATATATATATATATATATATATATATATATATATATATATATATATATATATATATATATATATATGTTTTTAACTACGTAAAACTTGCGAATATACAACATTCTTTGCTGTCCCATTGTCTGTGCATATAAATAGATTGTCAGGTTTACCGACTCTTGAACATGCAACATATAATGGTCCATGGGAAAACAAACCGTATTCAGATCTATACCTCATGATTCTAATGATTGCCCTTGAGCTTTGTTGATGGTGATTGCTAATAGAACATTCCCTGTGTCCCCGTCGTCATTTATATATCCCCCTGTGCCCCCCGGCGTCCCCGTTGTAGTTGTGTCCCTGTGTCATTTATATTCCCTGTGTCCCGGTCGTCATTTGTATCCCGGTGTCTCGGTCTGTATACACATTCGTTTTTGAAATGGTATATGATGAAATAAATTTTTGTATTTTTCCCCTTTTTTTTAAAAAGTTTGTTAAGTTTTGTTTTTTGGTTTTTACTTTTTTTTTAGTTTTTTTAGTTTTTTTTCTTTTTTCTTTTTATTCTTTTTTCTTTTTATTTTTTTTAATTTTGTTTTTCTCCTTTATTTTTCATTTTTTTCCTTTTTTTTTTTTTTCTTTTTTAGTTTTTTTTAGTTTTTTAGCTTTTTTAGTTTTTTTTATTAGTTTTTAGTTTGTTTTTTATTTTTAGTTTTTTTGTAGTTTTTACCTTTTTTTTTTAGTTTTTTTTAGTTTTTTTTTACTTATGTCCTGGTCGTCATTTATACTCCCTGTGTCCCGGTCGAAAATTTGTGTCCCGGTGCTTTGTTGATGGTGATTGCTAATCGAACATTCCTTGTGTCCCGGTCGCTTTCCTCTTTGAGTGTCCCGGTCGTCATTTATATTCCCTATGTGCCAGTGTCCCGGTCGTCATTTGTGTCCCGATCTGTAATTTCGTCAGTCGAAAACATGACGTCAGTCGACACACAAACATGACGTCACTCGACAGACACACACACACAGACAACTTATTTATATATATATATATATATATATATATATATATATATATATATATATATATATATATATATATATATATATATATATATATATATATATATATATATATATATATATGCTTCCCTCCCCCCACCCAACGGGGGGTTATATATATACCCCCCCCCGGCCCAACGGGAAATACTTCCCTCTACCCATAGAAAATACAATTTTTTTTGGTGGGGAGGGGGAACTTTTCAGATAACTCATCAAAAATTAGTTTATATTCAATTTTGCTACGTTTTTACGAGTCGGACAAACATTAAAGGAGGGGGGGGGTTAATATAACCCTTTTTTGACATCTTAATTTTAAAGAATGGGAAAACAACCACAAACTGTACTTTTTGCGTACCATAGGGTATTTTATGAATGCCTTATTAAGTCAAATTTCTAAAAGTAATTAAATATGAAAATCATTTTGTAATTTAATTTGAATCTAATACCAGGTGGAATTTTTCCAGCTCGGTTTCAGAACAATAGGCTCTTCTTCATAACAATGGCGAAATCAAACAATTCAGAAATAATGTCTTCTCGGTTTCATAATCAGTGTTTATCCATTGCTTCAAAATACTTCCTAATAATTTTTTTTCGACTAACCTCCGACTAACCTCTGACGTCATATGTGTCTAAAGAAACGCTTGGATTAATCAGATTAATAATCGGACAAGTAAAGAAACGCACCCTTAAAATCCTTCCCCGTGTTCGTTTATGCCAAGTTTACACGCATAGGATTTGGGAAAAATCCTTTAAGGATTTGGTCATAATGGCCAAATACTGAAGCCGTTTCCTTAAAGAGCGAAAGGATTTTCAGCTTGAAATTATTTCAAGCTCTGAGCATGATCCTTACAAGTAATGCCAAGTTTACACGCATAGGATTTTGGAAAAATCCTTTAAGGATTTGGTCATAATGGCCAAATACTTAAGCCGTTTCCTTAAAGGACGAAAGGATTTTTATCTTGAAATTATTTCAAGATCTGAGCGAAATCCTTATAAGTAATAAGCTAAAGCTTTAATGTTTTGTCTAATGCATACGCTTTTTTAAAAAGAAATAGTTTTAAATCACCTTTGGGTAGGTTAGTTGTAATCTTCAGTAACTCTAAAAAGGTAAGTTTTGTTGGGTGCTTCACTTTTTTCTGCCTGGGGATTGTTTTAGAGTTTGGACATATTCCTTTACGAGCCATGGGGAAAAATTTCAGTGTAGGGACTTCTTTGTGCCTAGGAAATTAGCTAGTTGAGTTGCTGAATCCAATTATCAGAAACAAATTTAGTTTCTATAATGCATATAATGCTTGTATTTAGTTTCGTAAATGCAATATTGAATTTTATTCCAAGGCTAGGCTACTATGTATACCCTTTTCTTATTTTCAGGGCTTAAAGATTGTATTAATGATAGAATTGTACTTAGGCCTATCTTAGGTTAATCCTGACCAAATATTTTTTCTTAATTTTGAGTTTCTGTTCATGTTCACATTTGCTTTGATTCTCAAAATGCAATTTCTACAGATCAATGTATATGGAGAACATACACACACACACACATATATATATATTCATATATAAATATATATATATATATATTATATATATATATATATATATATATATATATATATATATATATATATATATATATATATATATATATATATATATATATATATATATATATATATATGTATACATATATATATATATATATATATATATTATATATATATATTATATATATATATATATATATATATATATATATATATATATATATATATATATATATATATATATATATATATATATATATATATATATTCTCAAGAGGTTCTATGCTCAACCTTTATCCATTTTCATATTAAACCATAAACCTATATGAAAATTTATGAGTGTTTTGTCTAATCATTCAGAAGTCTAGTTTAAGAACAAATGCTGTATAATATTGGTTAATAGCGTAGCTTTATTTTACATTTGAATCTGGCATAAAATTGACTGAAGTTATGGCACAACAAGGAAAGAGGCTCATTGCTCTTACCTAGTAAGAGATTCAGTGTGTTTCAAACAAATAAAATTGCATTCATTATCCTGCTTTGACTTATTATAAATATCCTGTTTTTGCATCAGATTCAGAGTATTTATTTCACAGCTACCAGTGTTATTTTAAATCCCGACCAGATCTGGTGACATTAGGGGGGATATGGGAGGGGGAAACTTAAAATCTTGGAAAACACTTAGAGTGGAGGGATTGGATGAAACTTGGTGGGAAAAATAAGCACAAGTCCTAGATACATGATTGAAATAATCAGAACGGATCCTCTCTCTTTGGGGTGGCTGGGGGGGGGTAATTCTGAAAAATTAAAAAAATGAGGTATTTTTAACTTACAAATGGGCAATTGGATCTCAATGAAATTTGATATTTAGAAGGATATGGTGTCTTAGAGCTCTTATTTTAAATCCCAACCAGATTTGGTGACATTGGGGGGGGGGGAGTTGGGAGGGGGAAACCTAAAACTTGGAAAAAACTTTGAGTGGAGGGATCAGGATGAAACTTGGTGAGAATATGAAGCACGAGTCCTAGATACATGATTGACATACTGGAACGCATCCGCTCATTTTGGGGAAGTTGGGGGGGGGGTAATTCTGAAAGATTAGAAAAAATGAGGTATTTTTAACTTACAAACAGGTGATTGGATCTCAATGAAATTTGATATTTAGAAGGATATCATGTCTCAAAGCTCTTATTTTAAACCTTTTTTTTAGTCTTGCTGATTCATGGACATCCCAGTATTATTTTGACTACTTGGTCTATGCATTAAATTCCCCTATAGTTTGTTGCAAAATTATCAGAAGAGCTGTTCCATAATCTTATCAAGTATGTTTTTTGATGTTCCCTTGTTACCAAATTATTTGTCATATCATAACAAAATTAATTTGTTTTTCATTTTGTTTGTTATGTTTCAATAAGAAAAATTTAGCTTGAAATTATTTCAAGTTCTGAGCAAAATCCTTACAAGTAATAAGCTAAAGCCTTAAAGTTTTTTCTAATGCATACGCTTTTTTAAGAAGAAATAGTTTTAAATCGCCTTTGGATAGGTTGGTTGTAATCCTCAGTAACTCTATAAAGGTTAGCTTAGTTGGGTGCTTCACTTTTTTTCTGCTAGGGCATTGTTTTAGAGTTTGGACATATTCCTTTACGAGCCCTGGGGTAAAATTTCAGTGTAAGGACTTCTTTGTGCCTAGGAAAGTAGCTAGTTAAGTTTGCTGAATCCAGTTATCAGAAACAAATTTAGTTTCTAAAATGCAATCTTGAATTTTATTCCCAAACTAGGCTACTATGTATACCCTTTTCTTATTTTCAGGGCTTGAAGATTGCATTAATGATAGAACTGTACTTAGGTCTATCTTAGGTTAATTTTGACCATTCAAGAAGTTTAGGAACTTCTTTGTACCTTTGAACATAGCCTAATTGAGTTTTGTGAATCCAATTATCAGAAATAAATCCTGTTTCTAAAATGTAATCTTGAATATTTTTCCCCCTACTGTTTATATCTTTTCTTATCAGGCTACTGTTTATATCCTTTTCTTATTCCCAGGGCTTGAAGGTTGCATTAATGAGATTTATTATTCCTATATCAAACTAAAAAAAGAAAAACATCATGCAAGATTTATATTACCATATCAAACCGGCTTGGCATCTAAACCACACTATATTTTCAGTTGGAGAAAATTCTACTTTAGCTGCTTTTGATTATCTTGGAAAGAGGTTAGATTAGGAAAATGAAACTTTCAGGGATATGTCTACAGGCTAAAATATGTCCCAGAAAGGTATTGCAAAGTACCTATCTCCACTCCATCTCCCTATAGAGGGTCCTAAAATTTGCCTACATGACATGTCTATATCTTTTGAAACTTTGAAAAAACAACATATTACCATAATTTTCAGTTTTTTTTTTTCTCTGGCCTTAGTTCTTAAATTACAATTCCTGTTATTGGTTAGAACTTTAAGTTGTAACACTGGGTTTTTCTAACTTGAGAAACAATATTTTATGCCACCTTCTATAAGATAAATATATAGCTGATATTCTTTAATCTCAGTTAATTTTGTTTTGATTAATTTCATTAATGTCACTTGCTTTCTGTTAAAGATATATCTATTTTTTTAATCAAGCTTCTTCTTTTGTAAAAATTGGGAAGGAATGCCTTGCCCTTTAATTCATAGATTTGGTCAAAACTCTCTGAAGTATCTTATATCAAAATACATTAAAGTTTTGCATTTGCTTTGCTAAAAAATTGTCTTAAACAGTACCAAGTTTAGAGAGTTATGGTAACATTCTTTTTTCTCATCAGTATATTTTGTTTTTAAAGTTCCATCTATTTTAAAGCATTTAGAGAGATTTTATGCCAACCATAAGCATATTGCTATCACAAATGAGCTGGTAGAAAAGAAATAGAACATAGAACATATAATTCTTCTTTTTTTATTATTTCAAGACTAGAATATCACAAAGCTAAGCATTAATATTGCTGGTTGTATCTTGAGTAAATACAATCCCTGATGGAGTTTTGTTGATACCTGTCTTAAAATTAATTTGTCTAAATAAAATATATATTGTTTATAGGAGAGTAGAGAAAATGGCAGCAAGGCATCCTGGCAACTATTACTT
>NC_088879.1:0-88350 GCF_032884065.1 Artemia franciscana | reverse complement strand
TACTATCGAATTCTCTTAAAACAAGATTGAATCTATCGGTGTATCATATCTGAAAAATGGCTAATACAATTTTTTCTTTTAATTGGTTTAAACTTACAAAGCAGTATAGTTCCAACTAAAATCGGACCTCTGTTGCCCGGAAGGGTGGCCTATCAGAGGAAACGCTTTTTCTAAAAATCGGTACACCAAAGTCAAAAATAAAATAGATGGTGTGATTGTATTTCCGTGCACAATAAATAGTAGTAGGATTACTGATTGTGAATCTTTCAAACAGTTCGTGGTAACGAACTGTAGTAAGGAGTGACCCGGCTCAATAGTAACCAAACTCTAAAAAATGGAATTTTGATACCAATAGCTACATCAAAAGAATCGCATTTTAATGCTGGTTTTAAATATATAAGTTTCATCAAGTTTAGTCTTACTCATCAAAAGTTACGAGCCTGAGAAAATTTACGTTATTTTAGAAAATAGGGGGAAACGCCCCCTAAAAGTCATAGAATCTTAACGAAAATCACACCATCAGATTCAGCGTATCAGAGAACCCTACTGTAGAAGTATTGAGCTCCTATCTACAAAAATGTGGAATTTTGCAGTTTTTGCCAGAAGGCAGATCACGGATGCGTGTTTATTTATTTTTTTTTTTTTTTTTTTTTTTTTCCAGGGGTGATCGTATCGACCCAGTTGTCCTAGAATGTTGCAAGAGGGCTCATTCTAACGGAAATGAAAAGTTCTAGTGCCCTTTTTAAGTGACCAAAAAATTGGAGGGCACCTAGGCCCCCTCCCACGCTAATTATTTTCCCAAAGTCAACGGATCAAAATTCTGAGATAGCCATTTTATTCAGCGTAGTCGAAAAACCTTATATCTATGTCTTTGGGGACGACTTACTCCCCCACAGTCCCCGTGGGAGGGGCAACAAGTTACAAACTTTGACCTGTGCTTACATATAGTAATGGTTATTGGGAAGTATACAGGCGTTTTCAAGAGGATTTTTTTTGGTTTGGGGGAGGGGTTGAGAAGAGGGGGATATGCTGGGGGAACTTTCCTTCGAGAATTTGTAATGGGAGAAGAAAATTTCCATGAAGGGAGAGCAGGATTTACTAGCATTATTTAAAAAAAAAACAATTAAAAATAAATGTGAAAAAGCTTTTTCAGCTGGAAGTAAGGAACAGCAATAAAACTTAAAACAAACAGAAATGATTACCCATATGAGGGGCTCACCTCCTTCTAATACCTCGCTCTTTACGCTAAAGTATTTTTAGTAATTTCAACTACTTATTCTACGGCTTTTGTGATTCAGGGGGTCATTCTTAATGAATTGGGATAAAATTTAAGCTTTAGTGTAAAGAGCGAGGTACTGACGATGGGGCGAATCCCCTCATATCTATATATATAAAAATAAGTTGTCTGTCTGTGTGTCTGTCTGTCAGGTGACGTCATGTTTCTGTGTCGACTGACGTCATGTTTTCGACTGACGAAATTACAGACCGGGACATCGGGACACAAATGACGACCGGGACACCGGCACATAGGGAATATAAATGACGACCAGGACACTCAAAGAGAAAGTGACCGGGACACAAGGAATGTTCAATTAGCAATCACCATCAACAAAGCACCGGGACACAAATGACGACCGGGACACAGGGAGTATAAATGACGACCAGGACATAAGTAAAAAAAATTAAAAAAAAGGTAAAAACTACAAAAAAACTAAAAAGAAAAAAAAACTAAAAACTAATAAAAAAGCTAAAAAACTAAAAAAACTAAAAAAGAAAAAAAAAGAAAAAAAAAATGAAAAATAAAGGAGAAAAACAAAACTAAAAAAAAGAAAAAAAAAGAAAAAAAAAAAAAAAACTAAAAAAAAAGTAAAAACAAAAAAAAACTAAAAAGAAAAAAAGGGGAAAAATACAAAAATTTATTTCATCATATACCATTTCAAAAACGAATGTATATACAGACCGGGATACAAATGACGACCGGGACACAGGGACACAACTACAACGGGGACGCCGGGGGGCACAGGGGGATATATAAATGACGACGGGGACACAGGGAATGTTCGATTAGCAATCACCATCAACAAAGCTAAAGGGCAATCATTAGAATCATGAGGTATAACTAAAAAAAAAGGTAAAAAACTAAAAAAAAGACCAATTCAAAAACGAATGTATATACAGACCGGGACACCAGGACACAAATGACGACCGGGACACAGGGAATATAAATGACGACCGGGACACAGGGACACAACTACAACGGGGACGCCGGGGGGCACAGGGGGATATATAAATGACGACGGCGACACAGGGAATGGTCGATTAGCAATCACCATCAACAAAGCTCAAGGGCAATCATTAGAATCATGAGGTATAGATCTGAATACGGATTGTTTTCCCATGGACCATTATATGTTGCATGTTCAAGAGTCGGTAAACCTGACAATCTATTTATATGCACAGACAATGGGACAGCAAAGAATGTTGTATATTAGCAAGTTTTACGTAGTTAAAAACATATATATATATATATATATATATATATATATATATATATATATATATATATATATATATATATATATATTATATATATATATATATATATATATCTATATTCACAGGTGGGACATACGGACACAACTACAATGGCGCGTAACTAATATGGCGCGTAACGACTTACGCGCGCGGGGGGGCTTGGGGGGGGGGGCGAAGCGCCCCCACAAACTAGGTGTTGGGGTGGCGCGAAGCGCCACCCCAACAGCTAGTATGTAATAAAAACATGAGAATACAAAAGTTCTTTACGTAAGCTAATTTATAAGTTACGTAAATCTTTTACCAATAAAAAGATTCGTAAAAAATTAAAAGTTCTAGTTGCCTTTTTAATTAACCAAAAATTCGGAGGGCAACTAGGCTTCGTCCCCCGCTCTTTTTTTCTGAAAATCATTCGATCAAAATTATGAGAAAGCCATTGAGCCAAAAAAAAAAAAAAAATATGCAAATTTCGTTTTGATTATTCCTCTGCGGAGAGCCAAAATCAAAACATGCATTGATTCAAAAACGTTCAGAAATTAAATAAAAAAAACAAATTTTTTTAACTGAAAGTAAGGAGCGACATTAAAACTTAAAACGCACAGAAATTACTTCGTATATGAAAGAGCCTGCTTCCTCATCAACGCCCCGCTCTTTACGCTAAAGTTTTTTACTGTTTTAAAAAGAAGAATTGAGAGAAAGAGTCAAACTTTAGCGTAAAGAGCAGGGCGTTTATGAGGAAGCAGCCTCTTTCATATACGAAGTAATTTCTGTGCGTTTTAAGTTTTAATGTCGCTCCTTACTTTCAGTTTAAAAAACTTGTTTTTTTTATTTAATATAAGTTAGGATCGAATCTGATAATAATCAATGATAAATTCTGTATGAAAACAAAAGGAAAATTAAATAACTTAAAACTCTTGTAGTGAGATATATGTTGAGAATATTATCCGGGAGAAATAGTTGTTTGATCTTCGACTATTTTGAACACAATGGATATTTCAAAATTTTGATCAGTATTCAATCAGTAATCTGAAAATAGCAACTGAAGAGGGCTGGTTGCTCAGTGGCAGAAAACACCGCTTTTTTGTGGCATGATCTTTTTGGCCACTTAAAAAGGGAGCTAAAATTTTTAGTCTTCGTTCGACTTAGCACTATTTTTACCTTCTAGGACCGTTGGTTCGATAGATGGCCCCTAAAAAAAAAAAAAAAATAAATAAACCCACATCCGTGATCTTTCTTCTAGCAAAAAAAAATTCTACAGTTTTGTTGATAGGAGTTCGAAACCTCTTGATTAGGATTCTCTGATATGCTGAATTTGAAGGTATTTTTTTCGTTCAGTACGCCTGACCTTTTTTGGGGGAGAGAGGTTCCTCTTTTTTTAAACTAAGCAAATTGTTTTTTAGGCTTTTAGAAATTGAAAGGCAACATTAAACTTGATTATTTTTGTTTATTTGGAATCAATTTATAAGTCATATTCTTTTGATATATTATCGTTTTCAGCTCAAACATTTTCTTTAGCCGTTTTGTTCATATGCGATATAAAAACTGATGAAAATTTATCAACAAAACTGAACAAAATGAGACAGCTCATTCAACCATCAATTGAAAATTGAATTTGCCTTTTCAAGTACTTCCTGGTAACAAACTGTAGTAAGGAACGACCGGCTCAATAGTGAACGAAACTCTAAAAAGAGGAATTCCGATACTAATAGATGCATCAAAAGAATTTGAGTTTTATACTGATTTTAAATATATAAGTTTCATTAAATTTTGTCTCACCCGTCAAAAGTTACAAGCCTGAGAAAATTTACCTTATTTTGGAGAATAGGGGGAATCACCCTCCAAAAGTCATAGAATCTTAAATAGAATCTAGAATCTAAATAGAATTGAAAATCACACCATCGCATTCAGCGTATAAGAAAACCGTATTGTAGAAGTTTCAAGCTCATATCTACAAAAAATGTGGAACTTCGTATTTTCAAACAGTTCGTGGTAACGAACTGTAATAAGGAGCGACCCGGCTCAATAGTGACCGAAACTCTAAAAAATTAATTTTGATACAAATAGTTACATCAAAAGAATCGCCTTTTAATGTTGATTTTAAATATATAAGTTTCATCAAGATCAGTTATACCCATCAAAAGCTAAGAGCCTGAGAAAATTTGCATCATTTTAGAAAATAGGGGAAACACCCCCTAAAAGTCATACATTCCTAACGAAAATCACACCATTAGATTCAGCGTATCAGATAACCTTATTGTAGAAGTTTCAAGCTCCTATCTACAAAATACGGAATTTCGCATTTTTTGCCAAAAGACAGATCACGGATGCGTGTTTATTTGTTTGTTTTTTTGTTTGCTTTTTTGTTGTTTTTTTCTTCCCCCAGGGGTCATCGTATCGACCCCGTGGTCCTAGAGTCTTTTGAGATGGCTCATTCTAACGGAAATTAAAAGTTCTAGTGCCCTTTTTAAGTGACTAAAAAAATTGGAGGGCACCTTGGCCCCCTCCCACGCTAATTTTTTCCCAAAAGTCACCGGATCAAAATTCTGAGATTGCCATTTTATTCACCGTAGTCGAAAAACCTTATAACTATGTCTTTGGGGACGACCTACTCCCCCACAGTCCCAGTGGGAGGGGCTACAAGTTACAAACTTTGACCAGTGCTTACATATAGTAATGGTTATTTGGAAGTGTACAGACGTTTTTAGGGGGATTTTTAGGTTGGGGGGGGAGGGTTGAGAAGAGGGGGATATGTTGGGGGAGCTTTCCTTGGAGGAATTTGTCGTGAGGGAAAAAGATTTTCATGAAGGGAGCGCAGGATTTTCTAGTATTATTAAAAAAAAAAAAACATTGAAAAAATAAATATGAAAAAATTTTTTCAGCTGAAAGTTTGGAGAAGCATTAAAACTTAAGGTGAACAGAAATTATTACGCATATGAGGGGCTCACTTCCCCCTAGTACCCCGCTCTTTACGCTAAAGTATTTTTAGTAATTTCAACTATTTATTCTACGGCTTTTGTGATTCAGGGGTCATTCTTAAGAAATTGGGAAAAATTTATGCTTTAGTGTAAAGAGCGAGGTACTGACGAAGAGGGTGAACAAGAGGATACAGAAGCTCGCTACGGAAGATAATTTGTAAGTTACTTATATCTTTTACTAGTAAAAACATTCATAAAAAATTAAAAGTTCTAGTTGCATTTTTAAGTAACCAAAAAATCGGAGGGCAACTAGGCCTCCTCCCCAGCTCCTTTTTTTCTCAAAATCATTCGATCAAAACTATGAGAAAGCCATTTAGCAAAACAAATAAATATACAAATTTCGTTTTAATTATTCATCTGCGGCGAGCCAAAATTAAAACATGCATTGATTCAAAAACGTTGAGAAATTAAATAAAAAAACAAGTTTTTTAAAGGAAAGTAAGGAACAGCATTAAAACCTAAAACGAGCAGAAATTACTTGTTTGTTTTTTAAAAGTTTTTTAAAAACGTCTGAAAAAAAATAAAAGTTCTAGTGGCATTTTCAGTAACTAAAAATGGGAGGGCAACTAGGTCTCGTCCCCCTCTCCCTTTTTTAAAATCGTCCGATCAAAACTATGAAAAAGCCATTTAGCATAAAAAAAGAATAATATGCACATTTCGATTTAATTATTTATGTGTGGTGACATTAGTTCAAAACATGCATTCATTCAAAACTTTAAGAAATTAAATTAAAAAAAAAAAGTTTTTATAACCTCGATTAAGGAGCGACATTAAAACTTAAGCGAACAGAATTCATTCCGTATATGAAAGGGGTTGTCCCTTCCTCAACGCCTCGCTCTTTAGGCTAAGGTTTTTTTTTTTATTGTTTTAAAAAATAAAGTGGTGACAAAGAGTCAAACTTTAGCAGAATGAGAAGGACGTTGAGGAGGGGATAGCCCCTTTCATATATGGAAAAATGATGAGAAATAATGAATATGAGGGGGCTGGCCCCTTCTCAGTATCTCATTTTTAAGCTAATGTTTCACTTTTTATTCCAATTATTTAAGAATGACTCGTGACACACAAGGACCTTTTAATTAGGACATTATGCTTTTTAGAAATTCACAAACGCTTCAGTATAGATTGCAAGGTACCGAGGAGGGGGCAACCCATTTATATACGTAATAATAACCAAAAAAAAATTTCGTTAGAAATTTTCTTTTGGTAATTTAATTTTTTTGGTAATTTTATTACCAAATATTTGGTAATTTTTCTTTGGTAATCAAACAGTTCGTGGTAACGAACTGTAGTAAGGAGCGACCCGGCTCAATAGTAACCAAAACTCTAAACAACGAAATTTTGATACCAATAGTTGCATCAAAAGAATTGCATTTTAATGCTGATTTTAAATATATAAGTTTTATCTAGTTTAGTTTTACCCATCAAAAGTTACGAGCCTGAGAAAATTTGCCCTATTTTAGAAAATAGGGTGAAACACCCCTAAAAGTTTTAGAATCTTAACGAAAATCATACCATCAGATTCAGCGTATCAGAGAACCCTACTGTACAAGTTCCAAGATCCTATCTACAAAAATGTTAAATTTTGTATTTTTTGCCAGAAGACAAATCACGGATGCGTGTTTATTTGTTTGTTTGTTTTTTTTTGTTTTTTTTTCCCAGGGGTGATCGTTTCGACCCAGTGGTCCTAGAATTTTGAAAGAGGGCTCATTCAAACGGAAATGAAAAGTTCTTGTGCCCTTTTTAAGTGACCAAAAAATTGGAGGGCCCCTAGGCCCCCTCCCACGCTCATTTTTTTCCCAAGGTCGGCGGACAAAAATTCTGAGATAGCCAGTTTATTCAGCATAGTCGAAAAACCTTATAACTATGTCTTTGGGGACGACTTACTCCCCCACAGTCCCCGTGGGAGGGGCTGCAAGTTACAAACTTTGACCAGTGTTTGCATATAGTAATGGTTATTGGGAAGTGTACAGACGTTTTCAGGGGGATTCTTTGGTTGGGAGGAGGGGTTGAGAAGAGGGGTTATGTAGGGGAAACTTTCCATGGAGGGATTTGTCATGGGGGAAGAAGATTTCCATGAAGGGGGCGCAGCATTTTCTAACACTATTTAAAAAACCAATGAAAAAATAAATATGAAAAAGTTTTTTTCCAACTGAAATTAAGGAGTAGCATTAAAACTTAAAACGAACAGAAAATATTACGCACATAAGGGGTTCACCTCCTCCTAATACCTCACTCTTTACGCTAAAGTATTTTTAGGAATTTCAACTATTTATTCTACGGCCTTTGTGATTCAGGGGACAAAATTTAAGCTTTAGTGTAAAGAGCGAGGTATTAACGAGTGGGCAAACCCTCTCATATACGTAATAAAAACATACAAATATAGAAGTTTGTTACGTAAGCTAATTCGTAAGTTACGTATATCTTTTACTAATGAAAACGTTCGTAAAAAAACTAAAAGTTCTAGTTGCCTTTTTAATTACCCAGAAAATTGGAGGGCAACTGAGCCTCCTCCCCCCTCCTTGTTTCTCATAATCATTCGATCAAAACAATGGGAAAGCTATTTAGCCAAATAAATAAATATACAAATTTCGCTTTAATTATTCATCTGCGGAGAGCCGGAATAAAAAGATGGATTAACTAAAAAACATTCAGAAATTAAATTAAAAAAAACAAGTTTTTTTAACTGAAAGTAAGGAGCGACATTAAAACTTAAAACGGACAGAAATTACCCCGTATAAGAAAGGGGCTGTTCCCTCTTCAACGCCCTGCTGTTTACGCTAAAGTTTATACTGTTTTAAAAAGTAGAGTTGAGAGAAAGAGTCTAACTTTAGCGCAAAGAGCAGGGCGTTGAAGAGGGAACAGCCCCTTTCATACATGGGGTAATTTCTGTCAGTTTTAAGTTTTGATGTCGCTCTTACTTTCAGTTAAAAAAACTTGTTTTTTTTTATTTAATTTGCCAGAAGACCGATCACGTGTGCGTGTTTATTTGTTTGTTTGTTTGTTGTGTTTTTTTTTCACAGGGGTGATAATCGGCCCAGTGGTCCTAAAATTTCGCAAGACGGCTCATTCTAACGGAAATTAAAAGTCCTAGTACCCTTTTTAAGTGACTAAGAAAATTGGAGGGCACCTAGGCCCCCTCCCAAGCTCATTTTTTCCCAAAGTCAACGGATCAAAATTTTGAGATAGCCATTTTGTTCAGCATAGTCGAAAAACAAAATAACTATGTCTCTGGGGATGACTTATTTCCCTACATTCCCCGGGGAAGGGGCTGCAAGTTAAAAACTTTGACCAGTGTTTACATAGAGTAAAGGTAGTTGGGAAGTGTACAGACGTTTTCAGGGTTTT
Organism: Artemia franciscana; assembly: GCF_032884065.1. NCBI lineage: Eukaryota > Metazoa > Arthropoda > Branchiopoda > Anostraca > Artemiidae > Artemia > Artemia franciscana. The sequence goes on along the minus strand of NC_088879.1, from coordinate 79,498 downwards.
TGTTGTTGGAGGGTTTGATGGGAGGGGGCAAAATGGGAGGATCTTTCCTTGGGAATTGTCAGGAATTTGTCATGGGGGAAGAGAAATTCCATGAAGGGGGTGCAGGAATTTCTAACGTTATTTAAAAAAAACAGTGAAAAAATAAATATGAAAAAGTTTTTTTTCAACTGAAAGTAAGGAGCAGCATTAAAACTTAAAGCGAACTAAACTATTACGCTAATGAGGGGTTCATCTCCTCCTAAATACCTTGCTCTTTATTCTAATGCATTTTTAGTAATTTCAACTATGAATTCCACGGCCTTTGTGATTCAGGGGTCATTCTTAAAGAATTGGGTGAAAATTTAAGCTTTAGTATAAAGAGCAAGGTATTAACAAGGGGTCTAACTCCCTCATACAATTTCTCTGCGGATGAAGGGGACTGTTCTCTCTTCAACGCCCCGCTCTTTACGCTAAAGTCTTTTACTATTTAAAAAAGTATAATTGGGAAAAGAGCAAAGCTTTAGCGTAAAGAGCGGGGCGTTGAGGAGGGAACAGCCCCTTTCACACGCGGGGTAATTTCTGTTTGTTTTAAGCTTTAATGTCGCAATTACTTTCAGTTAAAAAAAACTAATATTTTTGTTTAATCATTAACAAAAGATAATGCACCAAGACAGAGCAGTAATTTATATGTTTCATGGCCAAAATATTTTCCATTTACATTTTTGAGAAACTTATATAGTTTAAAACAATCAAAAGGCTATTTGTATAGCCTCCCAGGTTCATGAGCCATAACGCAGTGTAGTGGCACAATTGCCCTTAACATATATTCACTATAATAAAAAATTAACAGTTATTGCAGATGATTGTTTTCGAGCTTCATTCTACTGAGTAGATTAAATTGAGGCATCATTAAATTATTTATAGTACTCTATAGCTACAAACCTGCTTTCTTGGGAAGGGGTTCATGGGTTTCTTTTTGTGGGTCAAGGGGTTCCTGCTTTGAAGGAATACATAGACGCTTGTAGGAGGTGGGGGCAGGGGTTAATGTTCCCCTCTGGAAATTTAGGACTATAAAGTATTTATAAGGAAACCATGGGAAAGAGAGCAGAATAGGGAAAACTCATGGAAAAATTGTGCGTTGCCCTATTATTGGCTGCCTGCCAATAGATCTTAACCCTTAATAAGTTCTAATTTGTGACTGAGTGAACCTTTTTCAGTTTCCCGCAAAGGTTTTTTTTTCTATATGATTTGGTTTGAGTAACATAAAAAAAATCATTTAATTCTCCATAGTAATGAATGGTAAGTAAATAATTATCCTGGTCAATAACGAAAGAGACTAACTGTTGATAGCATTCAATCAAAGAATCAGCTTTTTATGGTGAACCTAAATATGTATTTGATTATTAGTAATTAGAAATGTTGTTAGCACACGAGAAAAATCGTATGATTATAGAAAACACAAGGAAAACAACTTGAAAAGGGACAATTTTGGTAAAAATATGCCGTCGACTTTTGCTTGCATTTGAAGAGAACCCATGAGCTGATATATGAAGCAACTATAATAGAAAATGTCTCCCCTGAACGGAATTCTGTGAATTTCTATGTTTCCCCCCTGACACGATACATTTTTTGTGTTTTATTATCATTTTTTTCAGGAGTGATTGTTTTTATCTAGTTGTCACTTTGAAAAAGATATAATCTTTTGCAGTTATGGAGCATAAAGGTGTCAACTACATTGGTTTTAATATTTAAAATTAAACTAGAAATATTGAATTAAAATGTTTTATTCGATTTTCTTAATCTTAGTTTGAATGCTTTACTATTAACAAAATACTTTGATAATGCGTTACTTTTTATAAAGACTGAGTCTAAAGGCATTAAATATTTTAGTGTTTGATAACCAAGTTCAAGACTGTCGATATTGCTAAAAAATATCCGTCCACCACTTCGGCAGTGCTCAACAGAACTGAATCCTGGGTGTTTATATGTTAGTTTTGTAAGTAGGCTATTGTTTTACGTAATTTTTGTAATTACTAACTTTTTCCTTTTTATATACTTTTACGTTAATTGACATACTTTTTCCATTTTCTTTCATTGAACAAATCTTATCTCTAAGCTTTATTGAATAAAAAAAAAAATTCAGCTGAAAAAAAGGAGAAACATTAAAACTTAAAGCGAACAGAAATTATTATGTACTAACTGTTGGGGTGGCGCTTCGCGCCACCCTAACACCTCGTTGGTGGGGGCACTTCGCCCCCCCACCCAAAGCCCCCCCGCGCGCGTAAGTCGTTACGGGCCATATTAGTTACGTACCATTATAGTTGTGTCCCTGTGTCCCACGTGTGAATATAGATAAATATATATATATATATATATATATATATATATATATATATATATATATATATATATATATATATATATATATATATCTATATATATAAAAATAAGTTGTCTGTCTGTCTGTGGGTCTGTGGATCTGTGGATCAGGTGACGTCATGTTTCGGCTGACGTCATGAAATTAGTTGCCGTCATTTTTGTTATGACGATGCTTAGTATATTGTAAAACACATTAATTTGGTTAATAATATACCATTTAAAACACCAAAATGAACATGCTGGAGTAGTCACTCGGTGAGAGAGGGTGTCAGAACGGAGAATGAAGGTCCCAGGTTCAAATCCTGGTTAGGCTAAAAAAGGTAAAAAACTAAAAACTAAAAAAAAAACTGAAAAAACTAAAAAAAGGCAAAAACTACAAAAAAAACTAAAAACTAATAAAAAAATAAAAAAGCCGAAAAACTAAAAAAACTAAAGAAACTAAAAAAAGGAAAAAACTTAAAAAACTAAAAACTAAAAAAAACTAAAAAAAAGGAAAAATGAAAAATAGAAGAGAAAAAGAATACTAATAAAATTAAAAATAAAAATAAAAAAAAATAAAAAAGATAAAAAGCTAAAAAAAGGTAAAAACCAATAAAAACTAAAAAGAAAAAAGAGGTAAAAAACTAAAATAAAAATCATCTAAAAAACTAAAAAAAACTAAAAACGTAAAAACTAAAAGAACTAAAAAAATAAAAAAAAACTAAAAAAAGGAAAAAACTGAAAAATAAGCGGGATATAAAACAGGGGGATATAAATGACGACCGGGACACCGGGACATAAGGAATATAAATGAATCAGAAAATACAACTCATGTTTCCAAATGACGTCGTTTGGAGCCCAAATTGAAAATCCAGATCAATTTATGTCTACTTTCAAAGTAAAAGGGCAAATTTATCATAGAGCAGGGTCTCTTCTACCATTCTCAGGCGAGAATCATAAATTTTTACAATTGTACTTCATCAGTGATAGAAATTCTGAATTGAATGCACGTTGCGAAATTTCTCCCAACATTGAAAGGACAATCGTTTCCCAATTACAACATCTTTTCCACGAAAATAATAATTTAGTGCGTCTGTTCAAAACAGCCATCGATTGGATGCCTACTTATACGCATAAAATTGTTATTTCCGCTGACAAAACGCCTCCTGGCCAACATGTGCGTAGATACAATGCTCCAACTATCGACGAAGTGGCCATCGTTATGGTCGGTGATCAGTTTTTACCTCGAGATATTATTCTCAGGGTTTCCACCACACGTGCTACAACTAAAAATAGGCCTACCAATAATACTTTTAAGAAATATAAACTCACCAAAGCTTTGCTATGGCACTCAACCTGCCGTAAAAAAAACAATGGAAAACCTAATAGAGGCCACAATCTTGACAGGGCCTTTTGAGGGTGAGGCTGTTCTTATTCCTCGCATTCCCAAGATTCCAACGGATCTGCCTTTTCAATTTAAAAGATTGCAATTCCCAATTCGATTAGCATTTGCAATCACCATTAACAAAGCTCGAGGTCAATCATTAGAAAAATGTGGTATAGATCTTAATACTGATTATTTTTCCCATTGACAATTGTACGTTGCATGTTCGAGGGTCGGTAAACCTGACAATCTATTTATATGCAGCGACAATTGGACAGCGAAGAATGTTGTATATTCGCAAGTTTTACGCAGTTAATTTGTATTTTATCTATCTATCTATCTATCTATCTATATAAAAACGAGTTGTATGTATGCTTGTTTGTTTGTTTGTAAAAAGAGCGTTTGCATATGATGTCATTATTAGTACATACGGCTTTGTATATGCAGAGACAATGGGAAAGCCAAGAATGTTGTATATTCGCAATTTTTACGTAGTTTAACTCCTGCAGACGAAATGAATGCTTGCCTAAAAAATTCTAATTTATAGGCACACGTAAAAATATTAAAATTAACTACAAATATGCGTGTCCGATTGCAAAACGATGACTCTGGTCAAACAGTAGACTCAATTTCAGGACGTATACAACTACCTGCTGATTTCTGTAATTTAGTGACGTCCAAAAATGAATTGATTGAAAAAGTATTTCCGAATATTCTAAAAAATTATAAAAATAATAAATGGCTAAGTGAAAGAGCGATTCTCGAACCCAAAAATATAGACGTCCACGAAATCAACAATATTGTTTTGAACAAGATTCGAGACCAGGCAGTCCTTTACAAGTCAGTCGACACAGTTTTGGAACCAAATGAAGCGGTTAATTATCCATCTGAATTTTTAAATTCCATAGATCCTTCAGGGTTTCCACCACACGTGCTACAACTAAAAATAGGCGTACCAATAATACTTTTAAGAAATATCAACCCACCAAAGCTTTGCAATGGCACGCGACTTGCCGTAAAAAAGAAACAATGGAAAACCTAATAGAGGCCACAATCTTGACAGGGCCTTATGAGGGTGAGGCTGTTCTTATTCCTCGCATTCCCATGATTCCAACGGATCTGCTTTTTCAATTTAAAAGATTGCAATTCCCAATTCGATTAGTATTTGCAATCACCATTAACAAAGCTCAAGGTCAATCATTAGAAAAATGTGGTATAGATCTTAATCCTGATTGTTTTTCCCATGGACAATTGTACGTTGCATGTTCGAGGGTCGGTAAACCTGAAAATGTATTTATATGCAGCGACAATTGGACAGCGAAGAATGTTGTTTATTCGCAAGTTTTACGCAGTTAATTTGTATTGTATCTATCTATATAAAAACGAGTTATGTGGATGCATGTTTGTTTGTTTGTAAAAAGAGCGTTTGTATATGACGTCATTATTAGTACATACGGCTTTGCATATGCACAGACAATGGGAAAGCCAAGAATGTTGTTTATTCGCAATTTTTGCGTAGTTTGAAACACATATATAAATCTATCTATATTCACAGGTGGGACACAGGGACACAACTACAATGGCGCATAACTAATATGGCGCGTAACGACTTACGCGCGCGGGGGGGGGCTTGGGGGGGCGCGAAGCGCCACCCCAACAGCTAGTATATATATATATATATATATATATATATATATATATATATATATATATATATATATATATATATGTGTGTGTTTTTAACTACGTAAAACTTGCGAATATACAACATTCTTTGATGTCCCATTGTCTGTGCATATAAATAGATTGTCAGGTTTACCGACGCTTGAACATGCAACATAAAATTGTCCATGGGAAAAAAAATGCGTATTCAGGTCTATACCTCATGATTCTAATGATTGCCCTTGAGCTTTGTTGATGGTGATTGCTAATCGAACATTCTCTGTGTCCCCGTCGTCATTTATAAATCCCCCTGTGCCCCCCGGCGTCCCTGCTGTAGTTGTGTCCCTGTGTTCCGGTCATTTATATTCCTTGTGTCCCGGTTGATGAAATAATTTTTTTTCTTTTTTCCTTTTTTCTTTTTTTTTTTTTTTTTTTTGGTTTTTACTTTTTTTAGCTTTTTTAGTTTTTTTTTCTTTTTTCTTTTTAGTTTTTTTGTAGTTTTTACCTTTTTTTTATTTTTTTTTATTTTTATTTTTTTTTTGGTTTTCTTTTTCTCCTTTATTTTTCAGTTTTTTTTCCTTTTTTTGTTTTTTTTTCTGTTTTAGTTTTGAAATAGGTTTTAGTTTTTTTCCTTTTTTGTTTTTAGTTTTTTTTTTGGTTTTTACGTTTTTTTAGCTTTTTTAGTTTTTTTAGTTTTTTTTTCTTTTTAGTTTTTTTCAGCGAAGAATGTTGTATATTCGCAAGTTTTACGTAGTTAAAAACATATATATATCTATCTATATTCACAAATAGCTAAAAAAAGAAAAAACCTAAAAAGAAAAAAACTAAAAAAAAGGAAAAAAATAAAAAAGGTAAAAAACTAAAAAGAAAAAAAGCTAAAAAACTAAAAAGGCTGCAAAACTAAAAAAAAGAAAAACTAAAAAGAAACTATATCTATATATATAAAAATAAGTTGTATGTATGCATGTTTGTTTAATTGTGGGTTTGCATATGACGTCATTATAAGTATATAGGGCTTGGTATATGACGTCATTATAAGATGACACTACAGACCGGGACACCGGGACACAAATGACGACCGGGACACAGGGAATATAAATGACGACCGGGACACTCAAAGAGAAATTACAGACTGGGACACCGGGACACAAATGACGACCGGGACACAGGGAACAGGGAATATAAATAACGACCGGGACACTCAAAGAGAAATTACAGACTGGGACACCGGGACACAAATAACGACCAGGACACAAGGAATATAAATGACGACCGGGACACAGGGACACAACTGCAACGGGGACACCGGGGGGCACAGGGGGATATATAAATGACGACCGGGACACAGGGAATGTTCGATTAGCAATCACCATCAACAAAGCTCAAGGGCAATCATTAGAATAATGAGGTATAGATCTGAATACGGATTGTTTTTCCCATAGACAATTATATGTTACATGTTGAAGAGTTGGTCAACCGGACAATCTATTTATATGCAAAGACAATGGGACAGCGAAGAATGTTGTATATTCGCAAGTTTTACGCAGTTAAAAACATATATTGGAGGGGGCGCTTCGCCCCCCCCAAATCCCCCCCCGCGCGCGTAAGTCGTTACGCGCCATATCAGTTACGCGCGATTGTAGTTGTGTCCCTGTGTCCCACCTGTGAAAATAGATGGATATATATATATGTTTTTAACTACGTAAAACTTGCGAATATACAACATTCTTCCCTGTCCCATTGTCTGTCCATATAAATAGATTGTCAGGCTTACCGACTCTTGAACATGCAACATATAATTGTCCATGGGAAAACAATCCGTATTCAGACCTATACCGCATTTTGCTAACGATTGCCCTTGAGCTTTGTTGATGGTGATTGCTAATCAAACATTCCCTGTGTCCCCGTCGTCATTTATATATCCCCCTCTGCCCCCCGGTGTCCCCGTTGTAGTTGTGTCCCTGTGTCCCGGTCGTCATTTGTGTCCCAGTGTCCCTGTCCTTAATTTCTCTTTGAGTGTCCCAGTCATCATTTATATTCCCTGTGTCCCGGTTGTCAATTGTGTCCCGGTCTGTAGTGTCATCTTATGATAACGTCATTTACAAAGCCTTATACACTTATAATGACGTCACATGCAAACCCACAAACAAACAAACATGCATATATAAAACTTATTTTTATAAATATAGATATAGTTTCTTTTTTAGTTTTTTTCTTTTTTAGTTTTTTCTTTTCTTAGTTTTTTACTTTTTAGTTTTTTCTTTTTTAGTTTTTTTCTTTTTTAGTTTTTTCTTTTTTAGTTTTTTCTTTTTTTAGTTGTTTTCTTTCTGTTTTTTGGTTTTTCCTTTTTTTCATTTTTTGTCTTTTTTAGTTTTTCTTTTTTTTTTTAGTTTTATAGCTTTTTTACCTTTTTCTTTTTAGTCTTTTCTCCTTTATTTTTTAGATGTCATATGCAAACCCTCAAACATACAAAAAAACAAACATGCTTTAATTTTTTTTCTTTTTTAGTTTTTTCTATTTTCTAGTTTTGTAGCTTTTTTAGTTTTTTTAGCCTTTTTTTTCTTTTTAGTTTTTTTTTTTATTTTTTTTTTTTAGATTTTTTTTCTTTTTGGGGTTGTCTTTTTTTAAGACGTCATATGCAAACCCTAAAACATACAAAAAAAACAAAGATGCTTTAATTTTTTTTTTCTTTTTTAATTATTTTCAAAGTTTTTCAATTTGTCAATGTTCATTCTAAAATTGACACTTGGAAAAATCTTTACGTACCAAGCATGCTAAAGCTTAACAATTTATAATAAACCTCAACATTTTGGGTATCTGTTTTAAGGTTTTTGAATTACTTTAATCTATTGTCAAAATATATTGAAATATTTGTGCAATTCCCAGTTTTTATATATATAGATATGTTTTCTCTTCTTTTTAATTTTTTTCTTTTTTAGTTTTTTCCTTTTTTTTAGTTTTTTAGCTTTTTTAGTTTTTTTTAGCTTTTTTTTCTTTTTAGTTTTTTACCTTTTTTTTATTTTTTTATTTTTTTTAGGTTTTTTCTTTTTAGGTTTTTTCTTTTTTCTTTTTTAATTTTTTAGTTTTTTCTTTTTTTAGTTTTTTTTAGTTTTTTACCTTTTTTCTTTTTTCAGTTCTCTTTTTCTTCTTTATTTTTCAGACTTAGTTTTTTTAGCTTTTTTTCTTTTTAGTTTTTTTACCTTTTTTATTTAATTTTAATTTTTTTAGTTTTTTTCTTCTTAGGTTTTTTCTTTTTTTTTTTTTTAGTTTTTTTCTTTTTTCTTTTTTTCTTTTTAGTTTTTTTCCAGTTTTTTACTCTTTTTTCAGTTTTCTTTTTCTTCTTTATTTTTCTCAGCTTTTTTTTCTTTTTAGTTTCTTTACCTCTTTTTATTTTTTTTATTTTTTTAGGTTTTTTCTTTTTAGGTTTTTTCTTTTTTTTATTTTTTTTTATTTTTAGTTTTTTTCTTTTTTTTTCTTTTTAGTTCTTTTCAAGTTTTTTACTTTTTTTTCTTTTTTCAGTTTTCTTTTTCTTCTTTATTTTTCAGACGTCATATGCAAACCCTCAACACAAAAATACATACAACTTATTTATATATATATAGAAGACAAGCTGTTGGGGTGGCGCTTCGCGCCACCCCAACACCTAGTTGGTGGGGGCACTTCAAGCCCCTCCCCAAGCCCCCCCCCGCGCGCGTAAGTCGTTACGCGCCATATTAGTTACGCGCCATTGTAGTTGTGTCCCTATGTCCCACCTGTGAATATAGATAGATATATATATATATATATATATATATATATATATATATATATATGTTTTTAACTACGTAAAACTTGCGAATATACAACATTCTTTGCTGTCCCATTGTCTCTGCATATAAATAGATGGTCAGGTTTACCGACTCTTGAACATGCAACATATAATGGTCCATGGGAAAACAATCCGTATTCAGATCTATACCTCATGATTCTAATGATTGCCCTTGAACTTTGTTGATGGTGATTGCTAATCGACGATTCCCGTTGTCGCCGTCGTCATTTATGTATCCCCCTGTGCTCCCCAGCGTCCCCATTGTAGTTGTGTCCCTGTGTCCCGGTCGTCATTTATATTCCCTGTGTCCCGGTCGTCATTTGTGTCCCGGTGTCCCAGTCTGTGATTTCTCTTTGAGGGTCCCGGGCGTCATTTATATTCCTTGTGTCCCGGTCATCATTTGTGTCCCGGTGTCCCGGTCTGTATATACATTCGTTTTTGAATTGGTCTTTTTTTTAGGTTTTAGTTTTTTACCTTTTTTTAGTTTTTTTAGTTATACCTCATTATTCTAATGATTGCCCTTGAGCTTTGTTGATGGTGATTGATAATCGAACATTCCCTGTGTCCCCGTCGCCATTTATATATCCCCCTGTTCCCCCCGACATCCCCGTTGTAGTTGTGTCCCTGTGTCCCGGTCGTAATTTATATTCCCTGTGTCCCGGTCGTCATTTGTATCCCGGTGTCCCGGTCTGTATATACATTCGTTTTTGAAATGGTATATGATGAAATAAATTTTTGTATTTTTCCCCTTTTTTTCTTTTTAGTGTTTTTTGGTTTTTACTTTTTTTTAAGTTTTTTTAGTTTTTTTCTTTTTATTTTTTTTATTTTTTTTTTTTTTTAGTTTTGTTTTCCTCCTTTATTTTTCTTTTTTTTTCTTTTTTTTTTCTTTTTTAGTTTTTATAGTTTTTTAGCTTTTTTATTTTTTTTTTAGTTTTTAGTTTGTTTTATTTTTAGTTTTTTTGTAGTTTTTACCTTTTTTTTAGTTTTTTAAGTTTTTTTTACTTATGTCCTGGTCGTCATTTATACTCCCTTGTCCCGGTCGTCATTTGTGTCCCGGTGCTTTGTTGATGGTGATTGCTAATCGAACATTCCTTGTGTCCCGGTCGCTTTCTCTTTGAGTGTCCCGGTCGTCATTTATATTCCCTATGTGCCGGTGTCCCGGTCGTCATTTGTGTCCCGATGTCCTGGTCTGTAATTTCGTCAGTCGAAAACATGACGTCAGTCGACTCACAAACATGACGTCACTCGACAGACACCCACACACACAGACAACTTATTTTTATATATATAGATATAGATATAATCTGGCGTAACAGACATAGTGTAACAGACATACAACTTATTTATATATATATATAGATAGATATTTATCTATATTCACAAAAAAGCTAAAAAAAAAAACCTAAAAAGAAAAAAAACTAAAAAAAAGGAAAAAATAAAAAAGGCAAAAAACTAAAAAAAAAGCTAAAAAAAACTAAAAAAGCTGCAAAACTAAAAATAAGAAAAACTAAAAAAGATAAAACTAAAAAAGAAGCTATATCTATATATATATACATAAATAAGTTGTATGTATGCATGTTTGTTTGTTTGTGGGTTTGCATATGACGTCATAATAAGTATATAAGGCTTTGTATATGACGTCATTATAAGATAACACTACAGACCGGGACACCGGGACACAAATGACGACCGGGACACAGGGAATATAAATGACAACCGGGACACTCAAAGAGAAATTACAGACTGGGACACCGGGACACAAATGACGACCGGGACACAGGGAATATAAATGACAACCGGGACACAGGGACACCACTACAACGGGAACGCCAGGGGGCACAGGGGGGATATATAAATGACGACGGGGACACAGGGAATGTTCGATTAGCAATCACCATCAACAAAGCTCAAGGGCAATCATTAGAATAATGAGGTATAGATCTGAATACGGATTGTTTTTCCCATGGACAATTATATGTTGCATGTTCAAGATTCGGTAAGCCTGACAATCTATTTATATGTACAGACAATGGGGGACAGCGAAGAATGTTGTATATTCGCAAATTTTACGTAGTTAATATATATAGATCTATCTATATTCACAGGTGGGACACAGGGACACAACTACAATGGTAAGTAACTAATATGGCAAGTAATGACTTACGCGTGCGGGGGGGGGGGCTTGGGGGGGGGGACAAAAAAACTTTTTTAGTTTTTTCTTTTCTAGTTTTTCTTTTTTTTAGTTTCTTCTTTTTATTAATTGTACATAGCACTATTGAGTGGGGGCTAAAGCACCTTGATTTGTTTTCTCCACTAGGTCTGGTGAGAAAGTTACTGAAAGTAAGAAAGACACATCCTTTGAATATCCTACAAATGACCCAGTCAAAGTTCTTTGACTTGCAAAAGCCATCAAAGCTGTACAAGTACTCGTTGGTGCCGCATTCAAAGGTAACACAACTTGAGTTCCGTCAGGATAACGATAAAAGAGTTTGGTTCAAAACCTCCTTCTCTCGAGGCTTGCAAATGGCTACTATATCACAAGAATGTACTTCGGTTAAAAAGTGACCCAACACTTCGGCTGTCCGTGTTGTTCAACGTCTTGTTTTGCCCAAACTTTGTGGCAATAATATTAATCTACCTGATACAAAAATCAAATATGTCAAGTATCTCCTGAAGTTCATCCCCAACCAAGACCAGAAGTATTAACAAATACTGTAAGTAAACAATGGGCAAATTTTATAACTTAAAAACCGTTCCCCAGTGGCTGTATAGGGCAATTTTATCTTCATAAACATAGGGCAAATGCCCAAAAAATGGGCAAATCTTATAACTTAAAAACCGTTCCCCAATGGCTGTATAGGGCAATTTTATCTTCATAAACTTAGTTTTTTGGACCTTTCAAATATGTTGACGAAAAAAGTTATCTCATATTTTGATCGGATGATTTTGAGAAAAAAGCCATGGGCGGGGCCTAGTTACCCTCCAACTTTTTTGGTCACTTAAAAAAGGGAATAGAACTTTATCTCTCCGTTAGAATTTGCCCTCTAGTGACATTCTAACTGTACTGGGCTGATACGATCACCCCTGAGGAAAAAATCAAATAAACAGGCATCCATGATATTTCTTCTGGCAAAAAATTCGAAAATTTTACATTTTTGGGGCATGAGCTTGAAACCTCTACAATAGGATTCTTTGATACGCTGAATCTGATAATGTGATTTTCTAAAATTTTATGACTTCAAAGAGCCTTTTCCCTTTTTCCGAAAATCAGACAAATTTTCTCAGGCTCGTAAAATTTGATAGGTAAGAGTAAACTTAATGAAACTTACATATTTGGAATCAGCATAATAAGCCAATTCTTTTGATATATCTATTGGTATCAAGATTCCCTTTTTTAGAGTTTCAGCTACTATTGAGTGGAGTCGCTCCATACTTACAGTTCTTTACCACAAACTGTTTCATACCCATCAAACTTACCACGAACTATTTGATACCCATCAAAATTAAAACTGAGACCAATGAAATAATGATTGTTTTTTTTTCTGGTCTACCGAAATAATTGGATTCATAAGACTTTACAGTTTAATGAAATTTAATTAAACAAATAGAAAAGGTTTTTCACCTGAAGTAAGGAGCATGTTTAAAACTTAAAAGAAATATAAATTACTTTGTATATAAGGTGAACCCCTTCTCATCACCTTGCTCATTAAACAAAAGTTTTATTAGTGCTTTGAAAAATGTTTGTTTTCCGATTGCAAATTTTCTTAAAGACCTTAGACAAAGGGCAATCTTCAGTAAAGAGTAAGGACATAATGAATAGCCCTTCATATAAAAAATAATCTTTTCAACTAGGTTTCAAATCTGTTCCTTGCTTTCAGTTGAAATGCATTTTTTTTTCTATTAAACTTCCATAGTTTTCCCCAAATCATACTCAGGTCTAACCAAGCTATAATTTGAGGTACCGGTCCCTTAAATCCCTTGTTAATTCTTTTTAAAATGTGTAAATTAATAATTTTACTTTGATTAATACCGTCCTACGTTTGAATTTGCAGTTTAAGCCGGATGAAAAGGATTTTTATTGTTCGTATGGATGGATATTCGGTGAAACTTTTGACCTTCAACATAACTAAAGCCATCAAAACCTCTGCAATATGATTTTCTTATTTGATAAATACATTACATACATTAGTTTAAACACATTGAAGTACTTCATATAAATAGAAAAAGAAAAATATTGCCATTAGAATCGCTGAAAACTAAGTTCCTAGCAGTACTTGCCACCCTAAAGAAATATCCTGGTGGGGACGATGGCCTGCCTTGCCTTTTCCACCTCTGTGCTGGTAGATATTGAAAAGTAATATTTTAGCCGTATAGAAAATCATTTTAATTAATTCCTACTCCCCCGTACCTCTTTCAACATTTATCTGAAACCGCATAAAGAGTCAGCAGTTTTTACATTAAAATGTGATTTTTAGGAATTTACCCTACCCCCGCCAAAACAATGACTCATCCCTCCTCATTATAGCTGATACACAATTACAGATCACCAACCTTATCTGAATTTCATTACAAATAGAGTGAACCAACTTGGTTGAATACAGTACTGCCACCGATTGGCATTACTTTTTTTGTGAATGGGAAGCCTAAAATATATTTATTTGTACTTTTAAATCAATTAGCTTTTTAGAACTTTAAATGCAAATTTGCCCTCTTCTAGGTAAAGTTGTAGTTTGGTACCCAAAAATGGCAGAAAATAAGACTTTCCCCTGGCCCAATCTTTATGGTCACTTAAAAAAAAACCTTTAACGTTCGAATGAGCTCCCTTCCAATTATCTTGGACCTTCGGTTTGCTACAATCACCCCTGGGAGAAAACAACAACAAATAAACATGCATCGACAATGTTTCTTCTGAAAAAAAAGCGAAATTTCAAGGCAAATTTTCTCATATTTTTTGTTTTGGGTGGGTAACAATAAACTGAAGGAATTTAATATATTTTGAGTCTGTATAAAAAGACAATACTGCTGGTGTAGCAATTGTCAAGAAAAGTCCATTTTTAGTTTTGTTGAATATTGGCCCAAGTCACTTTTTACTTCTAGTTTTTTATCAAAAACTATTTGATAAGATTCTCTTGTGACAATTTTTTTTTTGGAACCTGTTCATTTTATTTAGTTGAATAGGGCAATAAAAAGAAAGAGGTTCATTTTGACAGCTGGATAGTAAGTTTAAAATTTGTTTTTCTGTTGCTATTGCATTATTTTTTTAATTTCTGAATATATAAGAGATTTAAATTTGAGGGGGAGAAATGGTCCTGTTATGGAAGAGGTATATTTTACATGGTCGGTACAAAATTTAACCGTGGTATATATGCAGGCAAGATGATTTTTGAGAATCTCTACTCTTTCTGTAAACTATTGTAAAGCGTAGGGAATTGCATAAAGACAAGTCTAAATCTGTTATAAACTACGGATGCAATAAATCTTTCTCTAATTTTGGTTCAAGTTTGATTTTCTTTTAAGATTAAATGCATTATAATTAAATATATTATTGGGTAAATAAATTGATCCCTTCGCCAGCAATTTTGTATGCAATATTTTTGTTCTTTTTTTCCTAAACGTATTTAAAAGTAAGCTTATTCCTGCGAAAAATATCCTAAAATAACATCATCAAACCACCACTACTATTTTGGTGTCTGCCCTTCGCCCTGGAAAATTTTCTACCGGCGCCCTTGAAGGAATATATTTGCACTAAGTATACAATATAAGAAAGATAGACAAGACAATTTTTATTTTCAAAAGCTTATCACAAGCTCTAATAGAGATTAAATAAAAAAAACTAGTTTTTTAACTGAAAGTAAGGAGCGACATTAAAACTTAAAACGAACAGAAATTACTCCGTATATGAAATGGGTTGTCCCCTCCGCAATCCCTCGCTCTTTACGCTGAAGTTTGACTCTTTGCCACAATTCTACTTTTTAAAACAACTAAAACTTTAGCGTAAAGAGCGTGGGACTGCGGAGGGGACAACCCATTTCATATACGGAGTAATTTCTGTTCGTTTTAAGTTTTAATGTCGCTCCTTACTTTCAGTTAAAAAACTAGTTTTTTTTATTTAATTTCTGAACGTTTTTGAATTAATGCATGTTTGATTTTGGCTCTCCGCACATAAATTATTGAAATGAAATTAGTATATTAATTTTTTTTTGGCTAAATGGCTTTCTCTTAGTTTTGATCAGACGATTTTGAGAAATAAGGGGTGGGGAAGGAGGCCTAGCTGCCCTCCAATTTTTCGGTTACTTAAAAAGGCTACTATAACTTTTAATATTCAATGAACGTTTTTATTAGTAAAAAATATACGTAACTTAAGAATTAACTTACGTAACAAACTTTTATATTCTTATATTTTTATTATGTGTACGAGGGGGTTTGTACCCTCGTTAATACCTCGCTCTTTACACTAAATCGTAAGTTTTGTTCCAATTCTTTAAGAATGACCCCTGAATCAAATAGGCCGTTGAATAAATAGTTGAAATCACTAAAAATATTTTAGCATAAAGAGCGAGGTATTTATCTCCTCCTAAATAACTCGCTCTTTATGCAAAAGTATTTTTAGAGCCCTTCATATGCGTAATAATCTCTGTTTGTTTTAAATTTCAATGCTATTCCTTACTTTCATTTGAAAAAACGTTTTCATGTTTATTTTTTCATTGTTTTTTTTTATAGTAATGCTAGAAAATCCTGCGCCCTTTTCATTGAATTTTTTTCAACCATGGCATATTTCTCCAAGGAAAGATCCTCCCACATAGCCCCCTCCCTCAACCCTACCCCCAAAACCAAAAAAATCCCCCTGAAAACGTCTGTACACTTCCCAATAACCATTATTATATGTAAACACTGGTTGAAGTTTGTAACTTGCAACCCCTCCCCCAGGGACTGTGGAGGAGTAAGTCATCCCCAAAAACATAGTTATTAAGATTTTCGACTATGCCAAACAAAATGGCTATCTCAAAATTTTGATCCGTTGACTTTGGGAAAAAAATGAGCGTGGGAGGGGGCCTCGATGCCCTCCAATTTTTTTGGTCACTTAAAAAGGGCACTAGAACTTTTCATTTCCGTTAGAATGAGCCCTCTTGCGACATTCTAGGACCACTTGGTCGATACGATGACCCCTGGGAAAAAAAAAAAAAACAAAAAAACAAAAAAACAAACAAATAAACACGCACCCGTGATTTGTCTTCTGGCAAAAAATGCAAAATTCCACATTTTTGTAGATAGGAGCTTGAAACTTCTACAGTAGGGTTCTCTGATACGCTGAATCTGATGGTGTCATTTTCGTTAAGATCCTACGACTTTTAGGGGGTGTTTCCCCCTATTTTCCTAAATAAGGCAAATTTTCTCAGGCTCGTAACTTTTGATGGCTAAGACTAAACTTGATGAAACTTATATATTTAAAATCAGCATTAAAATGCGATTCTTTTGATGTAGCTATTTATATCAAAATTCAATTTTTTAGAGTTTTGGTTACTATTGAGCCGGATCGCTCCTTACTACAGTTCGTTACCACGAACTGTTTGACAAATTATCTCATATGTCAAAGTAAAAGAAAACAAAACGGAAAAAAACGAGGCAGCAAGACAAATGTTAAAAATATATCAAGCAAGAAATCCATTAAACATAAAAATGATCAATAACAAATCATAACAAATTAATAAAATATACATTTCAAGGGTTTCGTGTCCAAAAACTAATAATAAACGTTCTACAGTTAATGACCTAAAAGAAATATGGGGAGATAGATAAAAGATAATGCTTTAAGACAGTACTTTATTGACAAACGGCTATTAGTAGCAACAGAAAAAAACTAGCCGATTTGCATTCCAAGTCAAGTATTTGAAAAACCAAAATGTTTAAAATCAAAAACGTAATACAAGTCAAAATCATAAAGTGTATGAGAAAAAATCAGAAATATTCACATTTAAAAAAAGAACTTTGTAAACGAAAAGATTACAAAATTAGAGCTCGAAAATCGAAACAAAGACACAAAATACCTAGAGTCAAAGAAACATCACAAACAGGAAAAAAAAAGAAAAAGAAAAGAAAAATAAAAAGGAGGAATATTTATTGTGACACTGCACCATTAACTAAAAAGAATCCTGGGGGTTGTTTTTGGTCAAGGAACTGTATCAGGAATTATTAATATGCTCCAAAACACTGTCGTTAACAGTATGGATCATGGAGTTAGTCAGGATTGTTGTGGAGGCTAAGCAGGGCAGTCGGGGTCTAATGGAGTTGTGAGATTCAGGGGCAATATCCTCAGTGCAGGGACTGGAAGTGGTGTATTTAGCAAATTCAAGAAATTTTTATTCCTCCTTTCTGTTAAGGTGGTAGCAAGCCCGGGTTTAAGGAGGAAGGAGTATGGAATTTTGCTTTGTAAATGATCCTCGGATGGTTTTGGACCGGCTCAATTGTGTTTCTATGTTCAATTGAAAGTAGTGAATGCTAGACCGGACATGCATATTCCAATAACGTCCTGACAAAGGATAAGTAAAAACGGAGGCAATGTATCTTGTGCCAATTAAATTTGTCTTGAAGTTTAAACAAGGACAGTGGTTCGTTTTCTTGCCTGACATTAAAATTTAAAGAAAACCAACCCCCGGGCACCACCAATCCTAGGAACGGCTCTGCCTATCTTCTGCATACAAACAAAGCCTGTTTTTACGTATTTTACAGTCAATAAAACCATTTCATCAGCACGAAAGAATTTTCCATAAGTTCTCATAAAAATTCAGCTTGTATCCAAATAAACTCTGATGTTCTTAGACGTTTAATTAAGAATATATATATATATATATATACTAGCTGTTGGGGTGGCGCTTCGCGCCACCCCAACACCTAGTTGGTGGGGGCGCTTCGCGCCCCCCCCCCAAGCCCCCCCGCGCGCGTAAGTCGTTACGCGCCATAATAGTTACGCGCCATTGTAGTTGTGTCCCTATGTCCCACCTGTGAATATAGATATATATATATATATATATATATATATATATATATATATATATATATATATATATATATATATATATATATATATATATATATATATATATATATATATATATATATATATATATATATATATATATATATATATATATATATATATATATATATATATATATATATATATATATATATATATATATATATATATATATATATATATATATATATATATATATATATATATATATATATATGGTTTTAACTACGTAAAACTTGCGA
Organism: Artemia franciscana; assembly: GCF_032884065.1. NCBI lineage: Eukaryota > Metazoa > Arthropoda > Branchiopoda > Anostraca > Artemiidae > Artemia > Artemia franciscana. The sequence continues at coordinate 61,031 of NC_088879.1, read as the reverse complement.
ATATACAACATTCTTTGCTGTCCCATTGTCTTTGCATATAAATAGATTGTCAGGTTTACCGACTCTTGAACATGCAACATATAATGGTCCATGGGAAAATAATCTGTATTCAGATCTATACCTCATGATTCTAATGATTGCCCTTGAGCTTTGTTGATGGTGATTGCTAATCGACCATTCCCTGTCCCGGTGTCCCGGTCGTCATTTACATCCCCCTGTTTCCCCCGGTGTCCCCGTTGTAGTTGTGTCCCTGTGTCCCGGTCGTCATTTATATTCCCTGTGTCCCGGTCGTCATTTGTATCCCGGTGTCCCGGTCTGTATATACATTCGTTTTTTAGTTTTGTTTTTCTCCTTTATTTTTTTCCTTTTTTTTTCTTTTTTAGCTTATTTAGATTTTTAGATTTTTTAGTTTTTTTATTAGTTTTTAGTTTTTTTTTCTTTTTAGTTTTTTTGTCCCGGTTGTCATTTATATCCCCCTGTTTCCCCCGGTGTCCCCGTTGTAGTTGTGTCCCTGTGTCCCGGTCGTCATTTATATTCCCTGTGTCCCGGTCGTCATTTGTATCCCGGTGTACCGGTCTGTATATACATTCGTTTTTTAGTTTTGTTTTTTCTCCTTTATTTTTTTCCTTTTTTTTTCTTTTTTAGTTTATTTAGATTTTTAGATTTTTTAGTTTTTTTATTAGTTTTTAGTTTTTTTTTTCTTTTTAGTTTTTTTGTAGTTTTTACCTTCTTTTTAGTTTTGTTAATTTTTTTTTTTACTTATGTCCTGGTCGTCATTTATACTCCCTGTGTCCCGGTGCTTTGTTGATTGCTAATCGAACATTACTTTTGTCCTGGTCGCTTTCTCTTTGAGTGTCGTCATTTAGTTTTTTAGCTTTTTTACTTTTTTTATTAGTTTTTAGTTTTTTTGTAGTTTTTGCCTTTTTTTAGTTTTTTCAGTTTTTTTTTTTAGTTTTTTATTGGTTTTTACCTTTATTTTAGCTTATTTTTCAGTTTTTTCCTTTTTTTTTAGTTTTTTTTAGTTTTTAGTTTTTTTAGTTTTTTACCTTTTTTTAGTTTTTTTAGTTTTTTTAGTTTTTTAGCTTTTTTATTTTTTTTATTAGTTTTCAGTTTTTTTTGTAGTTTTTGCCTTTTTTTTAGTTTTTTTAGTTTTTTAGCTTTTTTATTAGTTTTTAGTTTTTTTTGTAGTTTTTGCCTTTTTTTAGTTTTTTTAGTTTTTTAGCTTTTTTATTTTTTTTATTAGTTTTTAGTTTTTTTTGTAGTTTTTGCCTTTTTTTAGTTTTTTCAGTTTTGACGTCACCTGATCCAGTTTTTCAGGTGACGTCACCTGATCCACGATCCACAGATCCACAGACAACTTATTTATATATATATAGATAGTTTTTTTTTTTTACTTATGTCCTGGTCGTCATTTATACTCCCTGTGTCCCGGTGCTTTGTTGATTGCTAATCGAACATTTCTTTTGTCCTGGTCGCTTTCTCTTTGAGTTTCGTCATTTATTTTTTTCTTTTTTAGTTCTTTTAGTTTTTACCTTTTTTAGTTTTTTTTAGTTTTTTAGATGAAAATTTTTTTTAGTTTTTTCCTTTTTTTCTTTTTAGTTTTTTATTGGTTTTTACCTTTATTTTAGCTTATTTTTCAGTTTTTTCCTTTTTTTTAGTTTTTTTTTTATTTTTTATTTTTTTTAGTTTTTTACCTTTTTTTAGTTTTTTTTAGTTTTTTTAGTTTTTTAGCTTTTTTACTTTTTTATTAGTTTTTAAGTTTTTTTTGTAGTTTTTGCCTTTTTTTAGTTTTTTCAGTTTTTTTTTTAGTTTTTTATTGGTTTTTACCTTTATTTTAGCTTATTTTTCAGTTTTTTCCTTTTTTTTTAGTTTTTTTTAGTTTTTAGTTTTTTTAGTTTTTTACCTTTTTTAGTTTTTTTAGTTTTTTTAGTTTTTTAGCTTTTTTATTTTTTTTATTAGTTTTTAGTTTTTTTTTTTGTTTTTGCCTTTTTTTAGTTTTTTTAGTTTTTTAGCTTTTTTATTAGTTTTTAGTTTTTTTTGTAGTTTTTGCCTTTTTTTAGTTTTTTTAGTTTTTTAGCTTTTTTATTTTTTTTATTAGTTTTTAGTTTTTTTTGTAGTTTTTGCCTTTTTTTAGTTTTTTCAGTTTTGACGTCACCTGATCCAGTTTTTTCAGGTGACATCACCTGATCCATCCACAGACAGACAGACAGACAACTTATTTTTATATATATAGATATATATATATATATATATATATATATATATATATATATATATATATATATATATATATATATATATATATATTATTTTCTAAAAAGAACCAGGAAAAACAGGGTAATTTCCAGCTAGTGGAATAAACAAAAGCTAAAAGACAGAGGGAGATAATTCGACAAGGACCGCCGCCAAGATGTCTTCAATGCTCAAACACAGAAAAAACTACTAACTTTTTGAAATAAAACCTAAAAAATAGTAGAAACACTGGCAGAAATAAATAAAAGAAAGTCAGAACCAGTAACTGTTCCGTTTGTATCTTACAGTTAAACTTGATTTTTACAGTGGTCTTTCCAGAAAAATTTAAGTAAAATTTCCAGTAAAAATCACTTCCTGCAACAATACAGTCCTAGAATTTAACGTTCAAAACCATTTACACTTCCAAAAAATGATTTGAATTTGTTTTTGTAACAGAGACGGATTGTCTTACTGAAAAGTACGTATGTAAGAGGAGGTAAAAAACAGCCAAAGTATTGGGGAATGTAAGCAGCAAAGGCTAAACATTGCATCTGTATCTTATTCTCAATTTTTTCACACACAAGATGACGGACTAAAGCACTTAAAGTGCTCACCAATATGAAAGAAACTCCATTGAAAACTTGAACCTTTGCCGTGACGATATTTTGTTGCCTTAATCCAGTGTGCACATTGACTTGATTCTTAAACTGTACTTCTATTCTTGTAAGAACAAAAGCAAGAAAAAGTAGAATGAGCTGAGGAGTGTAGAATAATATCAATGGATTAATATTTTCTAGAACAATAAGCTTCTCGTTTAAAATACACACGCACATTTCAAAAATCTTATAATTCTTGTAGTATTTCAAAGAGAATAAGTAAGGAAGCAAAAGCAAAAAGTTAATAAATATAGCAATTGATATTATTTTTTTATCTGACCATTTTTGGATCCTTTTTGTAAATTTTAAGAGGGCAAATCGGGTCACAAGACAAAGAGAATGGCAAAATAAAGGAATGTAAATAAATATTAAACCAGAAATAGTGAAGATATGACAATGTATCATATTTATATCAAATACTAGGCAGTAACTACAAACTAAAACCATTCCAATAATTACAAAAAGATTTACTATACAGGTTGCCTTCATAATATCATTTATAACTGTCTTTCTCTGTTTAGTATTCTTCAGAGCGAACAGAAAGATAATATTGGTAAAGACCACGCTCATAAAGGACAAAACATAGACGTGGAGCAATACTAATTGTAGATACTGCATTTTCGCTAGTTAAATTCCTTTTTTTCATTAACGACACTAAAACATATCAGTAACTAATGAAGTCATCCATTTGCATGCTTATATATGCGCATTCCTGAAATTCTGGACTTCTCAATTGCAACAGATATAAATCTGTTTAATGAACATTCCATTAAACAAAAAGCTAATTCGTTGGTGCCTTCAGTTAGGGTAACCATGGAGATAATCGGATTCTGCACAATTAGTCTACAACTACTGAAAGAAAATCCTACAAAAATCTAAACCCAATACGAAAAAAAGGGCTGAGAGGGCACACGGAGAGCCCAGATGTCAACTAAAATTTAATAAGTAATCAAGACTATATAGTTTACTAACATTCCCTTAGCAGCACAAATAAACATTGGCCTCCCATCAAGGCCGTATCAAGGGGGTAAGGCATTTATCCCCTCCCCTCGCTGATATTTTTGTTAGACTTGTAAAAACGTAACAAAATGAATGTAAACAATTTTTTATGCGTTGCTTATGTTTTTTTTGTGCCCCCCACCCAAATAAAAGTTCTGGATACATTCTTGGCTTCATAGGTTTATTTTTATTTCTTCTTTTTTCCCCTGACCACTTCATATGAGGAGTGAGGCTCTATAAACTTATAGGAAACTAGCTGTTGGGGTGGTGCTTTGCGCCACCCCAACACCTAGTTGGTGGAAGCGCTTCGCACCCCCCCAAGCCCCCCACCCGAGCGCGCAAGTCGTTACGCACCATATTAGTTACGCGCCATTGTAGTTGTGTCCCTGTGTCCCACCTGTGAATATAGATAGATATATATATATATATTTTTAACTACGTAAAACTTGCGAATGTACAACATTCTTGGCTGTCCCATTGTCTGTGCATATAAATAGATTGTCAGGTTTACCGACTCTTGAACATGCAACATATAATTGTCCATGGGAAAAACAATCTGTATTCAGATCTATACCTCATTATTCTAATGATTACCCTTGAGCTTTGTTGATGGTGATTGCTAATCGAACATTCCCTGTGTCCCTGTCGTCATTTATATATCCCCCTGTGCCCCCCAGCGTCCCCGTTGTTGTTGCTTCCCTGTGTCCCGGTCGTCATGTGTGTCCCGGTGTCCCAGTCTGTAATTTCTCTTTGAGTGTCGCGGTCGTCATTTATATTCCCTGTGTCCCGGTGTCCCGGTCGTCATTTTTGTCCCGGTCGTCATTTGTGCTCCGGTGTCCCGGTCTGTAATTTCTCTTTGAGTGTCCTGGTCGTCATTTATATTCCCTGTGTCCCGGTCGTCATTTGTGTCCCGGTGCTTTGTTGATGGTGATTGCTAATCGAACATTCCTTGTGTCCCAGTCGCTTTCTCCATGAGTGTCCCGGTCGTCATTTATATTCCCTATGTCCTGGTGTCCCGGTCGTCATTTGTGTCCCGATGTCCCGGTGTGTAATTTCGTCAATCAACAAACATGACGTCAGTCGACACACAAACATGACGTCACTCGACACACACACACACACAGACAACTTATTTTTATATATATAGATTAAGAGTTTCTATTAAAGGAACTCTTTTATCAGAGGCAACGCACTAGCGTTGCCTGTAGGCACATGTGGTTTTAGGGAAGGGGCAGATGATCACTTGCCCCAGGCACAGAAATTCTAGTGTTGCAAAAATTCAAATAAATACTCTAACATTTATAGTCATTTTATCATTTTTGAGATTTTATTTTATGGAAATAAAGAGGGCGTAGTTGGCATTAACTCTCAGCACATTGAATATCAAATTCTAATTTTCTCCATCTTTTCCCATAAGAAAAGTCAGCTTTAAATAAATGAAAAGCTTTTTTAATAAATGATAATTTTGTCGAAATTTAGCCCTAAGATTTTGGGAGACAGGGGGAGGGGTACTAATCAAGAAATTTTCCTGTGTGCAATAGAGGCCAGAAGCGCTAGTGCATGTAGGAAACGGCCATAAGGAAAACTGTCATATTATTTTTATTTCTCTGTTTTACCAGAGGTACTTCATATGGAAAGGTGGTCGTATAAGCATTGAGGACCGTTGATTCAATTGGAAATTTAAAATATTAATACCTGGAGGGCAACTCCCATGATCTTTTTTCCCCAAATGCATCTGATCAAAATCTCAAGATAGCCATTTTGTTCAAAAATAGTCCAAAAGTCAAATAACCATGCCTCTGGTGTTGACAAAACCTTCCACAGCCCCCAGGGTAAGGGTTGTAAGCAATGCAAGCTGCCTATTGTTAACATATAAGATGTTTTATTAAAGGGCTGGTCCTTGACACCCTTTTCCCCCAAAGGCAGCTGGTCAAAGTTTGGACGTAGCCATTTGGTTTTAAAAAGTCAAGGTCAGACAATTTTGCCTATGGGTTTGAAAACCACCCTCCCAGCCCTCGATGGAAGGGATGTAAGTTATGAAAGTTGCCCATTTTTACCCTGTCAGATTTTTTTATTGGAAAAGAGGGCTTGTGTGATCCTGGGTCTCCAAAAAGACTTAAAGTGTTAAGGTAAAACTTTCACGAAATGTTGAGAGGGATCCCGAACACAATCAAAACACACAATGTGCTTGCTGGTTGTGAAAAGGGAATATCAGTAATATGAAAGAAACAGCTGGGGGTATTCAGTTGAAACTTACAAGGCATGCTGAGGAGGTGCTGAAGAGAGATTGGATGGTGACCAGTTCCCCTCCCTTGCCCTTCTTAGATTTCCCATCTTCTCTACACAGATATAAATTTTGGAATGGTCATTTTGTTCAAGCTAGTCAAAATATCTAATAGCTATGCCTCTAGGGATGCTATGCTCCCACTGCCTCGGGGCAAGAATTGTAAATTATGCATTTGCCCATTATTAACAGGGAGGATCTATCATTAGGAAAAAAAGGGAAAATGCTTAATTCTTGGTGTTTTCAAAAATGCTAGGGGTACTAAGGTGATACTTTCAAGAATGTTGAGGGCTATATTAAAACAAGAGCTAAGAGCTCATATGGCACTTGTGACGAGGCCGGACGAGCCAAGAGCAAAGAGCTCATATGGTGTGAGCTCTAGCGAAATTCTAAGAATCAATATATTTATTTAACAGGAAAATCGGAGGCTTAATGCCGGTCGGGATTTGAAATAAGAGTTCTGAGTCACGAGGTCCTTCTAAATATCAAAATTCATTAAGATCCAATCATCCACTCGTAAATATATATATATTTACATTTTCTCTAGTCTAGGATTACCTGCTTTTTGTTCTATGGTGTGAATATTTTATGGATTTACCTTTAGGGCTGAACTCTGTAAAACCCTTAAAGTCTTTAGGTTTTGTCGATCCCTTTAGTCCAGAAGGTCTTTAGCTTTTTTACTGAGGACCACGATTAGCACTGGAATGTTAATATTTAAATATAATTTCCACTTTAAAATAAGGATTGGAACTTGTTTTTGTAATACAACCGTATGGTCTTACTGAATATAATATATGTAAATGGTGGTAAGAAGCAGCTGAAGTACTGCGGTATGTATGCAGCAAAGGTAAAACACTGTAGTTGTGCCTCATTGTCAATCCTTGCACACACGAGATAACGCAGGGCAGCACTGATGATGCTTACCAGAATCAGGCAAATTCCGTTTATGGCTTGAAGTTTTGCAGTGACGATGTTTTTTTGTTTTTGACCAATATATACGTTCACTTGGTTTTTCGATTTTACTTCGATCCTTGCTACATATAGAGCAAGAAAAAGTAGTATTAACTGAGGGATGTAGAAATAATAAACTACACGGACAACACTTTCATCCCAGAAGGAGATTCCCTTTTAAAATATAGAAGCACGACTTAAATGTTTTAAAAACCTTGTAGTACTTCCAAGACAATAAGTAAGGAAATAATAGAATAAAGTTAAGAAACATAGTGAATAACAGTAGTTTTTTATCTGACCATCCTTGGACCCGTCTAGTACATGCCAAAAGGGCAAAGCGGGCCAGCAGACAAAGAGAGTGAAAAAATAAAGGGATATAAACTAATAGAATACCAGACATCGGCAGAATATAGCAGTATGCTTCATTTACACTGAAAACCAGGTTGTAGCTGCAAAGCAAAATTGTTCCGGTCATCACCAACAGATTTGAGACACAGGTTACCTTCAGAATACCGTTTATAATTGTTTTTCTTAATGTAATGTTCCTTAAAGCAAACAAAAAAAGACCATTAGCCGAAACAGCAGTCAAGAAAGAAACAGCATATATGCAGAGGAGCAGCGGTTGGAAATGCATCATATTCATTATTCAGTTTCTTTTTCCTAAGCTGAAACACCAGGGATATGTATTATATTTATATCGTATTACACTAGGGAAATGCATCGTCTTTATTATTCAGTTTCTTTTTCCTAAACTGAAACACCAGCTGCAATTGAAACAATTCAAACACCACTCCAGCTTCGTTGTTAACTAAAGAGCTTTTGCAATTGATAGTCATGTATGATTTGAATAATCTTGTAGAACTGATCGTATCAGTTGTGAGAAAAACAAACCTTATTGAGATATTTCAATATAAAGATAAGAATAACAAAAGCTCAATAGAACATTGAATGTTTAGGTTCTGTAGCCAAGACGATAAAAAGTACACTAATTAGTAAAAATAGCTTTGACTTATTTGCTGAAGAAGAGGTTTGTTCATATTTGACTAAGCAAAACATCTGTAAGAGTTCCTTGCTGAAGAGAAAACTAGAACTAGAAATCGCCGTCTTTTCTACCAAAACCTGTCTTTGGAATCCCGTCGCCGTTTGGATAATTTAAAGGTCATTTCACCCACGGTAAGATGAGTAGTGTTGACCAAAAGGCATAAGTATTAGGCCTTTCAGCTTTTTTGATCAAAATGGCTATCTCAAATTTGAGATCATACAATTTGATGCTACAAGGGAATGGGTGGTAGAAAAGGACACAACAGGGAGTCGCTTCACCTACAATCACTTTTGGCAGTTAGTGCAGCTATATAACTTTCTATTCTATTCAAAGAGGTCCCTTCCAAAGTTTTTAAGACCAATCCTTCCTTATACAATCACTTTTGGCAGTTAGTGCAGCTACATAACTTTCTATTCTATTCAAAGAGGTCCCTTCCAAAGTTTTTAAGACCAATCCTTCCTTATGAAGGGCCGGGGGAAAACCGTCTCGCCCTTTCCTGGTTCTTTGCTTGGCCCCTTTTCCAGGAGACACTAATAATTTTAGTTTTTTAATCATTTTGCACTAGTGTTCCTTGACTTGAAGGACGTGAGCACGTATGTTTAAAACCGATCGGGAAAAATTGATATTCTTTTTTAGCTCCATTTTTTCGGGTCCATGCCCTCTACTGATTTTTACATAGTAGGTTCCTCTTAGACGAAGGAATTATGGCTGTAATTTTTAAACTTATCAGGGACGAAAAGCTCGTTGGCCCATTTCTAAGCAGCCATAACACCCTTTCCCTTCCCTTAGAAAGATTTATAATGTTCTTTATCAGAGAAATATCTTAAAAAGTTTCGATCCAATTATCAATCGAACATTAAATAAGCTTCCCTGTCTTCAATGTATAACCTATGCTTAAACAATTGGTAATTTGCATTACTTACGGCCCTGGTTGTGCAGCCCATGTCATATTAGAAGCCATATTTACCAAGGGTTTTGATTCTTTTGAATTAAATAGCTATCTCAAAAGTTCTAATTGGATGTCTTAAGGGGTTGTGGGGTGATCAAATAGCAACTAAAGGCACGGGAGGGGGTCGATTAGCCTCCAGTCACACCCTTTCCAAAACTTCTAGGATATCCCTAATCTACCTAGTGGCCAAGAAAAAAATAAACTATTATTAAATGGAAGGCACATGGCTATTAACTTAAGCAACGCTAACAATTGCATTTGAAACCGCAAAGGCACCTCTGGATCGATCCAAACAAACTAACTAAAACAAGAACAGGGCAAATGTCTTTTGGCATTGTTAAGCTTGAAAAATCAGTCAATTTTTGTCAATTCTTGCAGAATTACACTAACCTTGCTCAATATTCCCAAAGCCTATGAGATTATTTTGTCGTATATTAAGTGAATTGAAATTTACATGATTTATGTAATTAAATGTTTCATCAGCTATTTATATACTTTCATTGTGCAAAGGCTGTGTAGCTTAGGAAATTAATTATGTTTCATCAATTTGGGACAGTAGCTTCTTAGAGTGAAAATCATTATTCATGTCCATTTTAGTACTTTTGCAGTATTTAGAATTTATGTTGGTGGTGGGAAAGTCAAAAAGGCGTCTGTTCTTAGATTTGGTTTTATCAATTTATCAATTTCAATTTACCAATAGTCAATTTTTGATCTTCAGAAGACTGACACACAATGATCACTATTTGCACTTTTCTTCAACATCACCACCCGGCTGCATAAAGAACGTCTTGCTACTTTTCGTAATTTTTTTTTAAGGAAATTTGAGAAGTTTAGAAGAAATCTGGGAATCTTTAAGAGACATTCGTCTATTTATGCATTGAAAATGCATATAATAGATTAGGGATAGAAATGTAGGATTGGGAGAGAAACTAACCTGGCTTGCATTGGTCTTAACTCAGATCACGTAGGGAATTTGATAGTCTAATAGACTGCCTAACTGGGCTGCTTCACCGAGAAGGGTCCCTGAACCAACATCGAGGTCACAAACTCTTTTGTCGATTTGGACTCTCAATAAGAATCATGCTGTTGTCCCTTGTATTACTGCAGCATTACTTGTATTGCTTGTAGTCAGGCTGTTATTGCTCTGTATTCATTTAAGGATCAATAAATGTGTATCATATATTAATGTGTATGTGCGATGAGTGTTTGTTCTCCTCTCACCGTCGTCCCAACCAAACATTGGCTTAATGTAATTTATGTAACAATATCAAAATTCAGTGTTGACAATAGTCAAAGTATTTGCCTTTTTTTTACTTTTATTTCACTGGTGGGATTAACTTCTCGCGTTAGTATTTTCTTTCTCTTTTCTTCCATTCGTCGCCATGTTTGTCTAGTCTAATGTGTAAAGCTTATGGTGGGATAGTTTCCAAGAAACGCGAATAGTTATACGACTTAAGACAGATTCTTTAGACTTAAGACAGAGAAAATGTATTTATCTAGTAAAGACACTTGACTTGATGTTTCAGCTTTACTTTTTTCATAGATTTCTTTTTTTCCCTGGGAAAAGGAATATTTAGTTCAGATAAGGGAAAAATTAGGGTTGTACCCTCCTCAGAAAATACCACCACCCGTAGAAAATATCCCAAAAAAATCTACCCTTGTGGGAAATACCCCCTGTGGAAAATATCTCCCTGCTGAAAGGAATTTATTCCCATAATCTTGTCCCAATTGAATATTTCCTTAGACAATCTCCCTTGCAGAAAACTCCAATTGCGAAAAATATTCTTATGTATCCCAATGACAAATACTATCTGTGAGCAATGAACAAAGAACAAAATGCGCTTAAATATCTTCTATGAGGTTCTCTGATTGTTTTGCAGTTATGGAGGGAGGGATATACCTCAAAAGGTGCATTATAATACCCATACACCCTAACTTTCATTGAACCATCTGGCAAATACAGAATTAGCTCTATAAATTTAGGGGGTGGGGTACAATAGAAACTTAAAAAATGTATCAAAAATGTGAAAGTTTATCGCTTCCCGTATGATTTCTGGGAATATTTCTGGTCTACGTTGATATTATGAAAGCAAAGAACAACATTAAGCCACAAATTGAGCAGCATTCATTCTTCATAGCAGTGGAGGGCTGCCCCTTCCTCATCCATACCTCTACCTCATTGTCGCAGAAACTTTGACAAAAGGATTGCTAGTCCTTTTTTTAAGTCAAAATGATTGGAGATGGAACAGCCACATAAGGGGAGGCATTTTCCGAGGGTTTACTTTCTACAAGGGAGGCTACCCCTTTCTCATCCACACCTCTACCTCATTGTCGCAGAAACTTTGACAAAAGGATTGCTAGTCCTTTTTTTTAAGTCAAAATGATTGGAGATGGAACAGCCACATAAGGGGAGGTATTTTCCGAGGGTTTACTTTCTACAAGGGAGGCTACCCCTTTCTCATCCACACCTCTACCTCATTGTCGCAGAAACTTTGACAAAAGGATTGCTAGTCCTTTTTTTTAAGTCAAAATGATTGGAGATGGAACAGCCACATAAGGGGAGGTATTTTCGAGGGCTTACTTTCTACAAGGGAGGCTACCACTTTCTCATCCACACCTCTACCTCATTGTCGCAGAAACTTTGACAAAGGGATTGCTAGTCCTTTTTTTAAGTCAAAATGATTGGAGATGAAACAGCCACGTAGGGAGATGAATTTTCTGAGGATTTATTTTCTGAGGGGAAGGGTATTTTCCGTGAAGGGTGGGATTATTCTCATGGGCAATAATTTACAAGGATTAATTTTGCTTTGGGGGTATCTTCCAGAACAGGAAGGAGGGGGGAAACGCCAATCACCAAAAATTATAACTCCAAAACTGTTGTCTGACAAAAATGAAACGGAGAAAAAAAAAATCAGTCTGTGAAATGCCCATTTTTAACAGAATCTTTTTTCTTGGCCTACTATTTAGTAACTAAGAGAACGAGTAACAGTTACTTCCTAGTTCAAAAACTATAATTCTTAAGAGTTTCGCAATGTTGGATTTTAGCAGAACATGGAATCGTCTATTCCAGAGCCTCAGACAGGAAATTTGTTTCTCACTTAAATTTCTATGAAAGAATTCAAGGAAAGTTGATCCTTTTTTTTTTAGGTTTACTTTTGAAATGACATTTTAGATTTAAAATGAGCTTTATGAGCTTTTGTTTCAAACAGTTCGTGGTAACGAACTGTAATAAGGAGCGACCCGGCTCAATAGTAGCCAAAACTCTAAAAAATGGAATTTCGATACCAATAGCTACATCAAAAGAATAACATTTTAATGCTGATTTTAACTATATAAGTTTTATCAAGTCTAGGCTTGCCCATCAAATGTTACGAGCCTGAGAAAATTTCCTTATTTTAGAAAATGGGAGAAAACACCCCTTAAATGTAATAGAATCTTAACGAAAATCAGACCATCACATTCAACGTATCAGAGAACCCTTTTGTAGAAGTTTCAAGCTCCTATCTACAAAAATGTGGAATTTTGTATTTTTGGCCAGAAGGCAGATCACGGATGCGTGTTTATTTGTTTGTTTGTTTGTTGTTGTTTTTTTCCCCAGGGGTGATCGTATCGACCCAGTGGTCCTAGAATGTTGCAAGAGGGCTCATCTAACGGAACCGAAAAGTCCTGGTGCTATTTTTAAGTGATCAAAAAATCGGAGGGCACCTAGGCCCCCTCCCACACTAATTACATTCCCAAAGGTATTTAACGGAAAATTATATTCAACGGATCAAAATTCTGAGATAGCCATTTTATTCAACATAGTCGAAAAACCTTATAACTATGTCTTTGGGGATGACTTACTCCCCCAGAGTCCCCATGGGAGGGGCTACAAGTTACAAACTTTGATCATTGCTTACATATAGTAATGGTTATTGGGAAGTGTACAGACGTTTTCAGGGGGAGTTTTTGGTTGGGGAGAGGGGCCAAGAAGAGGGGGATATGTTGGGGGGAACTTTTCATCGAGGAATTTGTCATGGGGGAAGAAAATTTCCATGAAGGGAGTGCAGGATTTTCTAGCATTATTTAAAAAAAAATAATGAAAGAATAAATATGAAAAAGTTTTTTTCAGCTGGAAGTAAGGAGCAGCATTAAAACTTAAAACGAACAGAAATTATTACGTATATGAGGGGCTTACCTCCTCCTAATACCTCGCTCTTTACGCTAAAGTGTGTTTAGTAATTTCAACTATTTATTCTATGGCTTTTGTGATTCAGGGGCCATTCTTAATGAATTGGGACAAAGTTTAAGCTTTATTGTAAAGAGGGAGGTACTGACAAGGGGGTGAACCCCCTCATATATATAATAAAAACATGAGAATATAAAAGTTCGTTGCGTAAGCTAATTTATAAGTTACGCATATCTTTTACTAATAAAAACATTCGTAAGAAACTTAAAGTTCTAGTTGCCTTTTTAAGTAACCAAAACATCAGAGGGCAAACAGGCTTCCTCCCCCACTCTTTTTTTCTCAAAATCATTCGATCAAAACTAGGAGAAAGCCATTCAGCCAAAAAAGATAATTATACTAATATCGTTTTAATCATTCCTCTTCGGAGAGCCAAAATCAAAACATGCATTGATTCAAAAACGTTCAGAAATTAAATAAAAAGAACAAGTTTTTTAACTGCAAGTAAGGAGCAACATTAAAACTTAAAACGTATAGAAATTACTTGGCATATGAAAGGGGTTGCTTCCTCATCAACGCCCCGCTGTTTACACTAAAGTTTTTTACTGTTTTAAAAATAAGAGTTGACAGAAAGAGTCAAACTTTAGCATAAAGAGCGGGGCGTTGATGAGGATGCAGCCCCTTTCATATGCGAAGTAATTTCTGTTTGTGTTAAGTTTTAATGTCGCTCCTTACTTTCCGTTAAACAAAACTTGTTTTTTTATTTAATCATAAGCAAAGCCACAACATATCAATCAAAATTGTAATGCCCAAATTATTTTTTGGTGTCCAGGGCCGATCAGGGCTCTTATGAGGGGGGGGGGGTCAAAGGATCCCCAAATATGGTCTTAAAGCATGTCTACAAAAGGAGTTGGTCAGAATTTCGAATATGTTCAGTGACGGTGGATTTAATAATTGTTTGATAATACTTTTTTAAATTCTTACATTTTTTCACCTTTAATTTTTAAATCTTTAATTTTAAATACTTTCCTAAATATTCAATAAGAATTTTGCAGCAAGCCAAAAAAAGGAATTGGAATAAAATTAACATACCTTGGTATGATACTAGAGCATGGCTTCTAATATCAACTATAATGGTAGGATTTTCACCTCTAGTACTTTCAAAAATGAATTCACTTTTAACTTAGTGTTACCAGACAAATAAAGTAGTGACTATTTTGACGTACATATGGTGCAGCCTTATATCGCTGCCTCATAAATAAATAAAAAGTGTGCAAGTGTACCCAGGTTGTCAAAGAGCATTAATAGAATCTTTTGGGAATGATACTATGTTTTATTTTTCAGGTCAGGAGGAGAAGGTATAAAAATAAATTGAAAAATACTATCGGCGACAGGATTAGAAATTGTTGAAAAAGTTTCTCCAACATAAAATAGCAAGCCAAACAAAAAGATATAAAATGTGCTTTCAAGCAGTTCGTGGTAACGAACTGTAGTAAGGAGCGACCCGGGTCAATAGTAACCAAAACTCTAAAAAACTGAATTTCGATACCAATAGTTACATCAAAAGAATTGCATTTTAATGCTGATTTCTAATATATTAAATAAAAAAAACAAGTTTTTTTAACTGAAAGTAAGGAGCGACATTAAAACTTAAAACGAACAGAAATTACTTCGCATATGAAAGAGGCTGCTTCCTCATCAACGCCCCGCTCTTTACGCTAAAGTTTGACTCTGTCTCTCAATTCTTCTTTTTAAAACAGTAAAAAACTTTAGCGTAAAGAGCGGGGCGTTGATGAGGAAGCAGCCTCTTTCATATACGAAGTAATTTCTGTTCGTTTTAAGTTTTAATGTCGCTCCTTACTTTCAGTTAAAAAAACTTGTTTTTTTATTTAATTTCTGAACGTTTTTGAATCAATGCATGTTTTGATTTTGGCTCTCCGCAGAGGAATAATTAAAACGAAATTTGTATATTTTTTTTTTGGCTAAATGGCTTTCTCATAATTTTGATCGAATGATTTTGAGAAAAAAAGAGCGGGGGAGGAAGCCTAGTTGCCCTCCGATTTTTTGGTCAATTAAAAAGGCAACTAGAACTTTTAATTTTTTACAAATATTTTTATTAGTAAAAGATTTACGTAACTTATAAATTAGCTTACGTAAAGAACTTTTGTATTCTCATATTTTTATTACATATATGAGGGGGTTCGCCCCCTTGTCAGATCCTCGCTCTTTACACTAAAGCTTAAATTTTGTCCCAATTCATTAAGAATGACCCCAGAATCACAAAAGCCGTAGAATAAATAGTTGAAATTACTAAAAATACTTTAACGTAAAGAGCGAGGTATTAGGAGGAGGTGAGCCCCTCAAATGGGTAATAATTTCTGTTTGTTTTAAGTTTTAATGCTCTTCCTTACTTCCAGCTGAAAGAACTTTTTCATATTTATTTTTTCATTGTGTTTTTAAATAATGCTAGTAAATCCTGCGCTCCCTTCATGGAGATTTTCTTCCCCCATGACAAATTATCGATGGAAAGTTCCCCCAGCATATCCCCCTCTTCTCAACCCCTCCCCCAACCAAAAAAATCCTCCTGAAAACGCCTGTACACTTCCCAATAACCATTACTATATGTAAGCATTGGTCAAAGTTTGTAACTTGTTGCCCCTCCCATGGGGACTGTGGGGGAGTAAGTCGTCCCCAAAGACATAGTTATAAGGTTTTTCAACTACGCTGAATAAAATGGCTATCTCAGAATTTTGATCCGTTGACTTTGGTAAAATAATTAGCGTCGGAGGGGGCCTAGGTGCCCTCCAATTTTTTGGTCACTTAAAAAGGGCACTAGAACTTTTCATTTCCGTTAGAATGAGCCCTCTTGCAACATTCTAGGACAACTGGGATACGATCACCCCTGGGAAAAAAAAAACAAAAAAAAAAAACAAATAAACACGCATCCGTGATCTGCCTTCTGGCAAAAAATACAAAATTCCACATTTTTGTAGATAGGAGCTTGAAACTTCTACAGTAAGGTTCTCTGATACGCTGAATCTGATGGTGTGATTTTCGTTAAGATTCTATGACTTCTAGTGGGCGTTTCCCCCTATTTTCTAAAATAACGCAAATTTTCTCAGGCTCTTAACTTTTGATGGGTATGACTAAACTTAATGAAACTTATATATTTAAAATCAGCATTAAAATGCGATTCTTTTTATGTAGGTATTGGTATCAAAATTCCATTTTTTAGAGTTTTGGTTACTATTGAGCCGGGTCGCTCCTTACTACAGTTCGTTACCACGAACTGTTTGATAAGTTTCGTCAAGTTTAATATTACTCATCAAAAGTTACGAGCCTGAGAAAATTTGCCTTATTTTAGAAAAAAAGGGGAAAAACCCTTTAAACCCTATTTTAGAAGTTTCAAGCTCCTATCTACAAAAATGTGGAATTTTGTATTTTTTTACCAGAAGGCAGATCACGGATGCGTGTATATTTGTTTGTTTTTCCCCCAGGGATGATCGTGTCGACCCATTGGTCCTAGAATATCGCAAGGGGGCTCATTCTAATGGAAATTAAAAGCTCTAGCGCTCTTTTGAGCGACCAAAAAAATTGGAGGGAGCTCCGTGGCCCCCTTCCACGCTAATTTTCCCCAAAGTCATCAGATAAAAATTTTAAGATAGCCATTCTAGTCAGCTAAGTCAAAAACCTAACATCTATGTCTTTGGGACGACTTCATCCCCCCATTCCCCAGGGGAGGGGCTGTAAGGTAGAAACTTTGACCATTGTTTACATACAGTAATGGTTATTATGAAGTGCACAGACGTTTTCAGGGGTATTTTTCGTGTTGAGTCCGGATGTATCAGGGGAGGGGGTTACGTAGGAGTATATTTACATGGAGGAATTTATCATGAGGGAAGATGATTTCCATGAAATGGGCGCATGATTTTCTAACACTATTAAAACAAAAACAATAAGAAAATACATAATTTTTTTCAACTGAAAGTAATGAGCAGCATTAAAATTTAAAACGAACAGAAAATATTACGTATATAAGGGAGTCTGTCTCCTTCATAATTCCTTGCTTTTTACGCTAAAGTATTTTTAGTAGTTTCAAATAATTATTCTATGGCCTTTGTGATTCAGGGGTCATTCTTGAAGAATTGGGGCAAAATCCAAAATCTAGTATAAAGAGCGAGGTATTGGCGAACAAGGGGGCGAACCCCCCCCCCCCCCCGTATACGTAATAAAAATACACAAATATAGAAGTGGATTACGTAACTTAATTCGTAAGTTACATATATTTATTGCTAACAAAAAAGTTCGTAAAAAATTAAAATTCTTGTTGTATTTTTAAGTAACCAGAAATTGGAAGGCAACTAGGCTCTCCTGCCCATTTGTTCTATCAAAATCGTCCGATCAAAAGTATGAGAATGCTATTTAGCAAAAAAGAAAAACTAATATGCAAATTTTGTTTTAATTATTCATGTGCGGTGAGCCAAAATCAAAACATGCATTAATTCAAAAACGTTCAGAAATTAAATTAAAAAAACAAGTTTTTTTAACTACAAGTAAGGAGCGACATTAAAACTTAAGACTAAAAGAAATTGTTCCATATATGAAAGAGGTTTTCCCCCCCTCAACACCTCGTTCTTTACGCTAAAGTTTTTTATTGTTTTAAAAAGTAGAGTTGCGACAAAGACTCAAAGTTTAGCGTAAAGAGCGAGGCATTGAGGAGGGGACAACCTCTTTCACATATAGAACATTTCCATTCGTTTTAAGTTTTAATGTCACTCCTTAGTTGCAGTTAAAAAAAAAACTTGTTTGTTTTTAATTTAATCCAAGAAAAGGAGCAACACGGCTCAATAGTAACCGAAACTCTAAAAACGGATACAAAATAGTTTTCGATATCAATAGTTACATCAAAAAAATTGCATTATAATGCTGATTTTAATTATATAAGTTTCATCAAATTTAGTTTTACCCATCAAAAGTTATGAGCCTGAGAGAATTTGCTTTATTTTAGAAAATAGGGGGAAACACCCCCTAAAAGTCATAGAATCTTAACGAAAGTCACATCATTATATTCAACTTATCAGAGAACCCTACAGTAGAAGTTTCAAGCTCCTATCTACAAAAATGTGGAATTTCATATTTTTTGCTAGAAGACTGATTACAGATGCGTGTTTATTTGTTACCAGGTTACCAAGTTACAAACTTTCCAAGTGACAAACCTTGACCATTGATTACATATATTAATGGTTATTATAAAGTGTACAGACGTTTTCGGGGGGAATTTTCCAAGATAGGCTGGGAGAAAGGAATAGGTGAGAGGATCTTCCCATGGAGGAATTTATCATGAGCGAAGAGAATGTCTATGAAGGGGGGTGCAGCATTATAAAAAAAAAAAAACAATGAGAAAATAAATAGTTTTTTTTCCACTAGAACAACCTTAAAACTTAAAACGAACATAAAATACTATGTATATAAGGGAGTTCGTCTCCTCCACAATACCTTCCTCTTTACGCTAAAGCATTTTTAGTAACATCAACTATTTATTCTACTGCCTTTGTGATTCAGGGGTCATTCTTAAGGATTTGGGACAAAATTCAAACTTTAGTGTAAAGAACGAAGTATTGACGAGAGGGCAAAACCCCTCATATACGTAATAAAATATTCCAATATAGAAGTTCGTTACGTAAATTAATTAGTAAGGTACGTACCTTTATTACTAACAAAAATTTTCGCGAAAAATAACAAAATATAGTTGTATTTTTAAGTAAACAAAAATTGGAGGGCAACTAGGCTTACTCCCCCGCCCCATTTTTTTATCGCAGTCGTACGATCAAAACTATGACAAAGCCATTTAGCAAAAAAATTTAATATTCAAATTTCGTTTTAGTTATTCATGTGCAGTGAGTAAAAATCAAAACATGCATTAATTCAAAAACGTTCAGAAATTAAATAAAAAAAAAACAATTCTTTTTTAGCTGCAAGTAAGGAGCGACATTAAAATTTAAAACGAACAGAAAATATTCTGTATATGAAAGGGGTTGTCCCCTCCTCAACTAAAGTGACTAATGTGACAAGCCATGGTTATTTGTTTTTGTTTTTTTTTCAGTAAAGCACAAGGTATCTCCTTATCTTGAAAAGGCATGGGGTTTTCAGCCCTACTCATGTTAATTTTTGCTCGTCTTGAGTTTGACTCGGCTATTCACTGTAATTTATATTCGTTTTGAGTTTCATTTATTTATTGGTATAGATTTGTGGCTGTTCTATGACTGGAAATTGATTTCACTTTTGGAACAGTGGCTTTTCCGCAAATAGCTTGTGATGTTTTTTTGTTATTTATAAAGAGCTAGGTTACTCATTTCAAAGATTTAAAAATACTAAAGTTTACCTGATTCATCAAGTGTTTTCGCCACCTCCTTCAGTGCATTTTCTTTAGCTTCCAGGTCCTTAAGTTCTTTGCGGTGCATATTATGCAATACAAGATATGATCTAAAGCTTGTTATGAATTTTTCAACACCTATCCTTTTTTTCCTTAAAAATATCCCCTCGCTACACGAATTTTTTGAACTTCAAGTTGAAGCATTGCCAAGCGATTATTGTCTTTTTGGGTTGCCTTTTTATGGCTCGCCAAAGAAATTTTCGAGCTCTGTCGGAACTAAGCTTTATGGTAAAATACACGAGATTCCACAAGAATACACAAGATTCCGTGCTACCAAGTTACAGTTCCACAAAAACTGTTTTGACACTGAAGATGAATTGCCTTATTAAAGATAATAGACGTAAAGGGTGGTAAGTGGCATCTAAACTGCTATAGAATATATTCAGACAAGATAAGATTCAGTAGTTGTGTTCCTAAACGTAAAAGTCATGGTACTACAATACTCAAGACGCGTAATAAAAAGAAAACGCGAATAATAGCTGAGCAAATCCGTCACTGTTTGGAAAGGTGTGAAAGAAGGCTCTGTGCTTAGTCCAGTTCTTTTCAATAGTGCCATCAGAACCGTTACTAAAAATATTCCTCCATGTCTAATTGAGCCTTATATTGATGGCAGCCATATCAGTTACGTAGAAGGTATCCTTCTATTATCAGATGATCTCCAGGTTCTCCAAAATACAATTCATAGAGTTTGCTCTGGTCGTAATGAGATTTGGTTTCAAGTCACCCCCTCTAAAACTGAACTTCTCGTTCACGGTTCGTCTTAACAACCTTCCGTTTCTATCAATGTTGGCCCATAAACCATTTCTGCATCGTCTTCTCTGAATTATTTATATCTCCCGTTTAGACCAAATGTTGAAAATACTAAAACACTCGTTATCTCAGGGCTGAAAGAAAAGCTTAGAAAATCGTATGGGCTGCTTGCCCGAATTAAAGGCCAGTTTGACAATAAGTAGACTTTATAACGCTTTTTTGCACCGCAAGTCTTTTTCTTGGTCCCATTGTGGAGCTTTTGCACAATATCTGAGTGGAAGATTACTTTTCTTTACTCTTTATTCTTCCGTTTTTGTAAACATCTTTTGGAATTGCCGCTCTGGACTCGCAACCGGTACATTTCGAGTAGATATGGCGTTTTCGATAATTCCTCAAAAACGGACCAGCTTGTTGATAGGTTCCATAAGCGTCGAGAAAATATTGTCGACTTTCCACTTGATTTTTCAGCTTAATTGTTGTGCGAAAGTAGCTGAGATGCTGTTCGTTTTTTCTTGTCTATTGTTTCCATTTTATTTTATTTTGCTGCGTTTTGTACTCCTCTAAGTGTATTTTATGTATGTAAAGAGAGTTTAAATAGATTATTACCTAACCCTGAATTCCACTTCACTGTCCCTACTGATTATGCTGATCATCGTTTCACAACATTTTATCCAGGAAAAAAATTGGTGGGAAATTTTTTTGGTGGGAGCACAGGAAAAAATCCTGTGCTCTCGCTCAACCTTCCTGTGTAACTCCCCAAGATTTTTCCAGGTACCCAACTAAAGCTGGGACGACTCGGGCTGAGCTTATAGTCACTTGACAGACCCCTATTGCAAACCAAATAACTAGCGACATCAAGACTCGTATCCCTGTCTTCCTGCACAAAGGATTTCAAATCTAGCGTGCTAACCACTCGGCTAGCACGCTTAACGTAACAATATCCAACAATTAAAATACTCATATTCCTTTTCTAGTTTGAAAGGGATGATTGGCTGAACTGCTAAAGATTGTAAGCAGCAAAAGTTTAACTGTATTTTGGCCAAATTTTATGATAAAATAATAAGTAAGCTCAGATTTCTCAGCATTCAAATGTCAGTTTCACGATATTCAAATATTAGGGAATGATTAAGCATGTTGTATATCAGACTCTAATATTTTAAGTCTAGCATGCTAACCAATTATTTGCGATTGACATTTACAAGTCAAGGTACTACAATACTCAAGACACTGCAATGTTCTCAAATTTGAAATAATGAAATACGATGTAAAATTTGAAAACAATTATTTATTCAACAGTTTTAGAATGTATTCAGTAAAGCATAGACATCATATTTATGATAATAAATTGTATATAATATTGATAAGCTCATAGTATAAATATTACTTTCATAATACGCGAATATTCTTTCTATTTTCAAAAAAGGGACATAAACTTGTTTTTGTAATATAGTCGAATTGTCTTACTAAAGATAATGTATGTAAATGGCGGTAGGAAGCAGCTAAAGTACTGCGGAATGTAAGCAGAAAAGGTAAGACACTGTATCTGTGTTTCCCCGTCCATTTTGACACACACATGTTGAGATACTGCGAATTGAGATACTAGACTCACCAGAATCAAACAAATTCCATTGATAACTTGAACTTTGGCTGTGACAATATTTTGTTGTTTCGGTCCAACAAAAATATTCACTTTATTTCTTGATTTTACTTCAATTCTTATCAATAAAGCGGCTAGAAAAAGCAAAATGATCTGAGGAGTGTAAAAAAAGATTATTACAAGATCAAAATTGTTACCATGAATGGGGTTTGTATTCAGATTGGACTGACACATTCTAAATATTTGAAAACTTTTATAGTATCGCATAACATACAAGTAAGGAAGCAACATAATAAAGTTGACGAAGCTAATGATGGATAGTAGCTTGTGATCTGACCATCCTTGGACTCGTCTTGTCCAAGTCAAAAGAGTGAAACGAGTGAGCAGACAAAGTGAGTGACAAAATAACGGAAAATAAATAAATAATGTGGCAGATATTGAGAAAGTGTAGCAATATATTGTGTTAACATCAAAGATCAGACTGTAGCAACTCGTGAAACTTGTCCCAGTGATTACCATAAGGTTTAATTTACTTGTTAACTTTAAAATATCGTTGATAATTGTCTTTCTCAGTGCTATATTCCGAAGGGCAAACAGAAAAGCAAAATTGGCTGTAATTACTGTCATAAAAGACAAAACATAGACGAAAAGTAGCAACTCCCTTAGATACTGCATTTTGATTAAATATTGTTTTGATTATTCAATATACTTCTATTCTCAACACTAAAAAAAAGGTTATTATTATTCCACTGACTTCAAATTGAGAGCTGTTCTCAGTGTAATAATCCACGTGGCAAATAAATATGTAATATTTGCCAAAATCACTGTCATGAAAGACAAAATTTACGCAAAAAGTAGTAGCTCACTTAGATACTCCGTTTTGATTATATTCTGTATCAAGTATTCAAATAGATTTTTGGTTTCAGTACTACAAATAAAAAGAGTTTTACCTTTAAACTGAATTTTTATTGGATTATCATGTATGTTGTCAATTGCAACACAATTAAATACAAGTATATGCTCAATAGAGCCAAATTGCCCAAAATCACTGTCATAAATGAAAAACACACGTCAAAAGTAACAATTTACTTAATTACTGCATTTTGATTTTTCAAATACAATTCTGATCACAATGCTACAAAAAATGCTGTTACTATAAAACTGAATCTTTTTTTGACTGTCTTATACATTGACAGTTGCAAAGTAATGATTCGCAAATAATTAATAAATCCAATTTTTTCCGAAGTCACAGTCATAAAAAAACAAAATACAGATAACAATTTACTTAGACACTGTATTTTCGTTTTTCAAATATACTCCTCTTCTAAAAAATACAAAAATGCTGAGGCTATTAAAGATGATTTTTTTGTTTGACCGTCCTATATATTGTCAATTGCATTAAAACAAAATGCAATTATCCGTTCACAGAGAAAAATTTGCCAAAATCACAGTCATAAATAATTAAAACCAGATAAAAACTACCATTTCGCTTAAATAGTTTATTTTTATTATTCAAATATATTTCTATTCTCAGCAGTACAAAGACTATTTTACTATTAAACCGAAGTATCTATTTTACTTCCTTTTATATTGTTAATTATGTTGCAATAAAATGTAATTATATGCTCGATAGAGCCTCAAATAATTTAGTTCTTTCGCTAAGACACCGCAAAATGACATAAAATGAGGAAACTAGTTTGTTTCTTGTACCTATTAAAAAAAATTAAGATGTACGCAGAAGTTTCAACATGTTTTAGGTACTTATTAAAATGCCAATGGGGCATTGAGCAAATTTGATTATTAAGGGTAGAGTGTGTAGCAGGTTCTTCATATATAGGATAGTTTTAATATTTTTAAGTTAATCTTATGTAGCGTCAACTTTAATGACCTTTAACTTTTCACTTGGGCAACGCTATTGCGCTGCCGAAGTTATTTTATCTTTTATTGCTCATGAAGCTTGCTTTTATATTTTCATTCACTCCCATAGCAAAGTACTGAAACAGCTACTACAAGAAGTACTACTGCTACTGCTACTGCTACTATTACTGATGCTATTAATACTGCTACTTCTACTACTAATTTCTGTGATTAATACTGCTACTATTATTGCTAAAACAACTAGCATTACTACTACTAATACTGAGAATGCTAAGTCAGAAAAATTTGAATTAGCAAACTAATCATACCAAATGCTTATTTGCTTCAACATCCTATGCAAAAAAGAAAGAAGCACAATCAAATCCACCGAATTTCTTATTAAAGTTGTGACCTACATCTGTATACCTGTACATGTGTTGTGACCTACAACGGTCAAAACTTTAAGAAATAATTGATAAATTAAACGAAAACTTACCAAGTTTGAAGTTTGATTGTAATTCTACTCCAAAGAAGGAGCGACAGAGTAGCTGAGAATTCAACTGAGATAAACGCGTGCAATCGCCTCGATTGACGAGAACCGAAACCAGTATTTTAAAGTCATTGTAGTATGCAGTGGTTAAGCTCAAGATGAAACGCTGAGAGTTCAACGGGAAGAGAAATTGGGGGGGGGGAGCAGTTGAACTCTCAGCTATGCTGGCACTCCTTCTTTGGAGTAGAATCACAATCAAACTTAAAACTTGGTAGGTTTTCGTTTAACTTATCAATTCTACTCTAAAAGGAGCGCCTTGGCTTCGCCTCGAGTTAAACTGAGATTTTAAAGTTAAGCATGAGCTAAACCAGCACTAATGACCAATAATAGCCCTATTCATAACAAGAGGCTGCTGTACAAAAATTCATTTATAGTAAGACATTTCAAATATAACAAATTGCAATGAGTAATTTCAAAGACAGATAACTGTTGTCCACTTTCAATTGGTATTTTATAAAACCTTGCAAACGTTTTGGCTTTTGTCCAGCCTAAATATCTTACAATTTGGTCCACATTAACTCCTCTTGCTTCAAGTTAGGACGTTGAGGCGAACCGTGTTCTATGAGCACCATAAATTACCTGCAAGCACCATATTACCTACAAGAAATAATACTTCTTTAATCCATATAGAAATAGATGACTTGGACGCATCGGTATGAGGCTTACGATATGTAAGAAAAAGTGCGACGTCTCTATTCAGATATGATGTCATTCTAATATACCTAGCTAGGTGCGTCACCGGATAAAGGGACGACTCTTGAAAAGGCTGAAATTTAACTACTGATTTGTGGTTGCCCGGTTTCGTTGCTTTTAATGACACATTGGTCTGAAAATCAAAACTTCCATCGTCATTATGTATCATATTACTACGAGACAAACTGGACAAAAACTGAACTGTCCGATAAACACAAGCTGATAGGATCAATAAAACCGCTAATTTTTGTATTAGTGTCTTTAATTGAAGATTTTTGATATCTCAAGCTGTCAATCTAAGGAGATCGAATGCAGATTTTACATTCCAAATACTAGAAATCTTTGGTAGACTAGGCCTTCTATTAAAGACACCACTCATGAACTTTTTGGTGATGTAATTACTGTCTAACTGAAGGCTTGGCAAAATTACAGATAAAGCATTCCTCGCAGTATTAACAGCACTGTATCCAACAACTGAGTGAAACAGTTCCGTAAGA
Source organism: Artemia franciscana (assembly GCF_032884065.1). Taxonomy (NCBI): domain Eukaryota; kingdom Metazoa; phylum Arthropoda; class Branchiopoda; order Anostraca; family Artemiidae; genus Artemia; species Artemia franciscana. Next base: position 35,376 of record NC_088879.1, on the reverse strand, counting down.
AAGGTCAAAGTCTCCAGTAGACTTTCCTCCAAGGCCTAGCTTTCGAGGTACGAAGACCTCTGTTAACGCAAGATTTGGAAAAAAGTGGATGTATCGCTTAGCTCTCATTGAACAGTGATAAAAGTTAAACTACATTGCAGACAATAAAGCACAACACAGAATAGCACATAATCCGTTACATTATTCGAATTAATCTGTGTATTAATCACCAGAATATTACGAAAAGAATCCAGTGAATATTAGTTATCCAAGGCATGACAATTTTTTCCGCTAGCCTGGTTTGACTTTCGCTTTTACCAGCGATAGTGATTATGGCATAGGGAACTGATACCGGCGGCCAAAATGATGACGAAATTTTATGTTCCATCGACTAATAAAAAATTGTCGTTGCATCACCGAGACTTCAGAAAGAGGTCTTTGGAAACGTTAGAAAATTCATTGGGGGGAATAACAATGTTTTTTTTAATGTGTGACGGGATCCTCGTTCTACACCAGAGTGTAATACAAGAAAATTTTGAATTGCTCCGTAACGAGAATAAAAACATGCAAAAAATTGTTCAACTACAGACCGAGCTGCAAGAAACTCTTCAAGGATCATCAATCATTCAGAATTGTGCCCGTCGTATCCCAGCGTAGCAAAAGAACCCAAGTCGTATTGCCTGGTACTTGAACCTATGAACACTGCCCTAAAGAAATAAGATGAAAGGAACAGATCTCCAAGAAATCAAATTACTTAAGATGCTATGAATAAGATCTCCCTAAGTGCTAAAGGGGGATAACAAAAAGTTCGAAGCAAATAAAATTGTATAAGGATGAAGTGGTGAATATATCCTTGAAATTCAGAGCAAAAATTAATTAGATGAAGACCTCATCTAAGTTTTAACAGAAGAATCTGAACATTTGCAGTTCTAACCAAAACCAGTCATGAAGCGTCTCCCACGATTAGTAGCAAAAAAAGTACCAGGCTATGTAGCGCGCGAAGAATGTATGACTTGTGTGATGGACTCAAACCCCAGTTTAAGGCCTCGTAGCAAAAGGAGAAAGATTCAAGGTTTTTAGCGCTGTGGAAAGAAGATCGAAAAAAACCTAATTATTGAAGTCAGCCCAGTACTACGGAAAGAAGTCATTTCAAATCGTAGACTTTAATTTGGCTTTTTAATGATTGAATGCGAGGATCACATGACCGTCTGAAATGCATGTATGAAATGGGTTGTCCCCTCCGCAATCCCTCGCTCTTTACGCTAAAGTTTGACTCTTTGCCACAATTCTACTTTTTAAAACAATTAAAAGCTTTAGCGTAAAGAGCGAGGGATTGCGGAGGGGACAACCCATTTTATATACAGAGTAATTTCTGTTCGTTTTAAGTTTTAATGTCGCTCCTTACTTTCAGCTAAAAAAATTAGTTTTTTTTTATTTAATTTGAAGTCAAGAATCATTAGAGTGTCATCAGTATATTGCTCCTTTTCGATGCAGTTTTATATTGTTAGCTGAGCATTTTGGATAGAATGAGTAATTCCTTTTATGTAATAGGTGGGGATTTTTATGCTAAAAGTCCAATGTGGCTAAATCATGTTTCTACATATCATAAAGGAAAAGAATTATAGGATCTTGTAACTTGTAAACAGTGTGTTTTTATTAATGATCCTGATTCACCCACATATGATCATCATTATTCTAGCCCATATGTAACGGTTGCTAGTACTTACTCGTGTTTGGCGGGAGTCAGGCGTTTCCACCTTGCGCGGCATCCAGGATCCTTGTGACCTCTTTGGACTAGGTTTAACGATCAGCTGCCAATCACTCTGCAAACAGGCGCCACTGGGCCGACCATCTATGTCCAAATTTCTTGAAGTCACCAATGGGATCCAGGTCAGACTTGATCAGGATCCACCAGTTATTCTGTTGCTAGTATACACCTATTAACATATATTGAAAAATCGAGAGCTCTACAAGACCCTCCCTCACTATCAGACCATTCACATGTAAGTTTTGATCCTAATTTTAATGATGAGTTTAAAGAGAAAAATATGAGCCAGCGATATAATTTTAAGAAAACTAATTAGGAATTATCTAGTACTGTTTTACTGAACAGCATTGATGAATTTTTTATGTAATATGCCTTCAGAAAATGCAATTGTTTCAGCCGTTAATCAGGCTTTGATCGGCCGTTGGTCATTGATTCAGCCGTTGATCAGCCGCTGATAATTTAACTAAATTATTATAGAATACTCTAAAAGAATCGAGACCTGTTGTCATAATAATTCTCTAAAAAGATATTTGCGCTGGTTGACACCACAGTTAAGTGAACTAAAGAAAGAATATAGATGCAATACGAGTATTTTTAAAATATTAAGATCGATAGAAAGTGAAATAAATACGAATAATACTAAAAAAAAAAAATATATGATGGAACTTCTGAAGGCTAATAAAGAAGATCGGAGGCATTTTATGAAGAGAAAGGGACTATGGATCAGTTTAAGAAGATTGATGGTACTTTTACGAAGCCTAAGGCTATAGTACCAAATAAAAAAGGTAAGAAAAATGACAGAAATGCCTGATCATTACTTACTTGACTTGTATCTCATCCGGCCTTTTTGGCTGTATTGGTGCTTCTTCTTTTCTCACTAGTCCTTGTATATGGCGACGGTATTTGGTTCTATCTGGTGCTAGAAGCAAAAGCTGAGGAAGGTTCCGGCCATTGAAGCTGTCGTACCATCTCTTCCGAGGTCGGCCACAAGGTCTTGTGCCGTGTACCCATCCTTCAAATGCAATTTTTGGGAGTTTATTTGATGATATTCGTTTGATATGACCAAGCCAGCTGAGTTGCTGACTTCTGATTTGGCCCTGAAGATGAAAATTGGCTTTCTGATTATCAGTTTGGTTTTCAAAAAAAGAAAGTACGGTAGATGCGGTTAATAACTTGGTGACGGGTTGGGAAAAAAAGCAGTAGTTATTTACATTGTGTATTTTCTTATATAAAAGGGGTGTTCGATAATGCTTGGCACTTAGGAATTATTACAAAGTTAAAGGAAAAATAACACCCTTCTAGCTTAATAAAATTACTATATAGTTATCAATCAGATGGAACAGTTGCATATGAAAATGGAAATTTACATAAACTAGAAAAGTCATTGTCACAAGGTGGAATTCTATCTTATTTCTTTGGTTTGTGAATATCAATGATATTATTGAAATTAATATAAATGAAAATTGTCTTATTCAAGCGTATACTGATGATAAAATATGTGCTGTTATTACATCAAAGAATGTAAGTACACAGGAAAAAGTAGCAAACAAAATTTTCAAGAGTTTCGATAAATGGGCTGTGAATAATAAGCTGTAAGTTTGGGCTTTTTTCAGTTAAAACTAGGTGACCCACTTTTTTTCTCCATTGTTTTGGTAGTTCATATAAGTATTTTAGTGTTTTTGTGTAAATGCAGCTATAAAGTATTATCGCGTGAAATACCTGTTTGGCGCAGCCGCGTAATAAAACATTTATTCAATATCCTGATCTGGCTCCCAGGTTTGGGGCATTTACAGTTAAAACTAAGTGAGCCAATTTTTTTGTATTTTATTTTGTTTTTCTCTTTTATTTAGGTAGTTTGTGTAAGTGTTTTAGTGTGTGTATGTATAGATGTAGCTATATAGTATTGCAGCGTGAAATACTTGTTTGGTGCAGTCAAGTAATAAAATATTCATTCATTTTATTAATTATCCTTAGCTGGTTCCCAGGCTCAGGCCTTTTTCAGTTAAAGCTAGGAGACCCGAGACTTTTTTTTTTTTTTTTGGTAGTTCGTGTAAGTGTTTTAGTTTGTGTGTATAAATGTAGCTATATAGTATTGTAGCTTGAAATACCTGTTTTGTGCAGTCACGTAATAAAGTGTTCAGTCATTCATTCAATGTCCTGAGTGGGTTCCCAGGTTGGGTCTTTTTCAGTAAGAACTAGGTGACCCAAGGTTTTCTGTTTTTTTTTATGATTAAAGGAATACTTTTATCAAACTACATAAAACATTCCGAACAACAATAAACTATTGGAACTTTTCAGCATTTTAGTCAGGTTTCCAGTCTTTTCTCTCTTTCCTCGAAAATTGCTTACTTATTAGAGAAAGTATCAGATGGACAGTTTCCCATGGAGACATTTGTACAATCAAAGGCTTGGGTGAACCCATTTCTTTTGACCTTGTCTAATAAGATTTGAAAGTAACCAGGAGCTTAGAATTCACAATAGAAACTATATTGATAATAAGATTACGCTTGTCTCCTTTCCTCTTTTACTTTCACGTGTCAGTTCAAATTGCCTTCGTTGCAATATATTTCTTAGTTACCAGCCAACAATAAAATAACTTACTTTGTTTAAAATATCCGTAAAAGTGAAAAATTAAGCTAAGCCTCCGTTGCCAATGCCAAATTAATTGCATCTCTCTCAAAATGAGTTTTTCCGACTATTGTTTTTCAAACTTTTGTGTGTGCTGGGGTCCCATTGGTCCAAGGAACTTAAGGAACCCAAGGAACACCAAACACAAAAAAAACATGAGGTCCCTGTGGTGCAAAGGACGATGTACTGAAAGTTCCAAAATAAATAGACAGCTAAGTCGAAACATACCCCCTTTTCTTTAATGAAACCTACCTGTGAACAACAGGCAATTTTTATGAGATAGGGAGCGGCATTTGCATGAGCTGCACGGGTTATATCACCACAGGAGGCAAATTAATTTAATATTCCGAACCAAATGACTATCTTACAATTTTTTCTATTTAGTTTGGTCTACGAGTAGCTCAGGGAAAAGAGAAAATACACCCCAAAAAATACCCCTGAGGCTGGTTGATCTCCAATCACTTTCGACTTCAAAAAAATCACTAGATCTATCAATTTTGGGTCGAATGAGCATCCATCAAAGTTTCTATGGCTATGAGGAAGAGGTGGGTATGAGGAGGGGGCAGACCCCTCCTCTATGGAACAAGTTCTACTAGTTTTGGGGTTAAATGTTACTCTTTACTTTTATAATAACAGCATAGATCAGAAATATTCCCAAAAATCAAGAGGGATTAAATATCCATTTCACATTTTTGATGTGTTTTTTAATTTATTTTTGTGCCCCCCTAAAAACTACCTCCCAAGTAAAATTAATAAATTCCTAGATACAACCCTGGGGACTATACATCAATTTCTACCTCCACCCTCCCCTCATTTGTCTCTTAGAACTAATTTTATATTTATCTGAAGGTTCAATGAGAGTTGGGATGTTTTGGCATTAAAATGGACCCTTTGAGGTATTTTCTTCCCTCCCTAACTAAAAAACAATCAGAGAAATCCATTATAGAGGATTAAAGCCCTTATATGCAACTGTTTGGAACTGTGTATTTTTTGCCAATGACCATAATGACCATAAGAAATAAAATGAAATTTTATAAAATAATAATTATAAATAAAATAAGAAATATAATAATAAATAATATATATTTATATATTATTATAATAATACAATAAAATGAAAAATAAAAAATTAAGGAATTTAGCTAAGACAGTGAAATTTCTTTGGAGCTTAATAATATTTTGGCTCTATATTCAAGAACTGTTCACAGCAAACTACGTATATGAATTAAATAAGACTTAAAATAACATGAGATCTTTAAAACTTAAATTGAAAATTAACACAGTCCCAAGTTTGATCGTTTTTATGATCGAAAGGCAATGTGGTAATTGCCTCAATTTAACGATCATGGATGTCGGTAATTTTTTGTTATGTTTTCATCAATTGTGGTAACGAACTGTAGCAAGGAGCGACCCGGCTCAATAGTAAACGGCTACTCATCAAAAGTTACGAGCCTGAGAAAATTTGCCCTATTTTGGGAAATATGGAAAACACCCCCTAAAAGTCATAGAATCTTAACGAAAATCACACCATCATATTGGAAGTATCAAAGAACCCTATTGCAGAGATTTCAAGCCCCTATCTACAAGAATGTGGTACTTCATATTTTTTACCAGAAGACCGATCACGGGTGCATGTTTATTTGTTTTTCTTTTTTTTCTTTTTTTTTTCCAGGGGTCATCGTATCGACCAAGTGGTCCTGGAATGTCGCAAGAGGGCTCATTCTAACGAAAAATTAAAAGTTTTAGTGCCCTTTTTAAGTGACCAACAAAATTGGAGGGCATTTAGGCCCCCCTCCCACGCTCTTTTTTTCCCCAAAGTCAACAGATCAAAATTTAGACATAGCCATTTTGTTCAGCATAGTCGAAAAACATGATAACTATAAAATTGGGGATAACTTATTCCCCCACAGTCCCCGGGAAAGGGGCTGCAAGTTACAAACTTTGATCAATGTTTACATACAGTAATGGCTATTGGGAAGTGTACTTTTCAGGGGGATTTTTTTGGTTGGGGGTTGAGAGGAGGGGGCTACGTGGGTGGAACTTTCCTAGGAGAAATTTTTCATGGGGGAAGAGAAATTCAATGAAGGGGGCGCAGGATTTTTTAGTATTATTATAAAAAAACAATGAAAAAATAAATACGAAAAAGTTTTTTCAACTGTAAGTAAGGAGCAGTATTAAAACTTAAAACAAACAGTGGTTATTATGTATATGAGGGGTTCTTCTCCTCCTATATACCTCACTCTTTACGCTAAAGTATTTTTAGTAGTTTCAACTATTTTTTCTACGGCCTTTCTGATTCAGGGGTCATTCTTAAAGAATAGGGACAAAATTTAAGCTTTAGTGTAAAGAGCGAGGTATTAACGAGGGGACAAACCCCCTCATATACATAATAAAAATATACGAATATAAAAGTTCGTTACGTAAGTTAATTCTTAAGTTACGTATATTTTTTGATAATGAAAACGTTCGTTAAAAATTAAAAGTTCTACTTGCCTTTTTAAGTAACCGAAAAATTGGAGGGCAACTAGGCCTTCTCCCCCATCCCTTTTTTCTCAAAATCATCTGATCATAACCAAGTGAAAGACATTTAGCCAAAAAAAAGAATAAATATCAATGTTTCATTTTAATAATTTATGTGCAGAGAGCCAAAATCAAACATACATTAATTCAAAAGCGTTCAGAAATTAAATATAAAAAAAAGTTTTTCTTTAACTTAAAGTGAGGAGCGACATTAAAACTTAAAACGAACAAAAATTACTCCGTGTATGAAAGAGGCTTTTCCCTTCTTAACGCCTCGTTCCTTACGCTAAAGTTTTTTACTTTTTAATAAAGTAGAATTGAGAGAAAGAGTCAAATTTTAGCGTAGAGAGCCAGGTACTGAGATAGGAACAGCCCCCTTCATCCGCAGAGGCATTTCTGTTCGTTTTAAGTTTTATTGTCGCTCCTTATTTTCAGTTAAAAAACTAGTTTTTTTAAATTAATTTCCCAAAGGAATGATGATATCAAACCAAATATTCTAAAAGATAAGGAGAGAGCTTCTTTGAAAAAAATAATATCTCAAGTACCTTTTTAATTGACCAAACAGAATGGAGGGCAGCTACCCTCCTACACCTGTCTCTTTTCCATAAGACATTAAAAAAAAACCATAGATAGCCATTTGGTTCGTCATAATTCCCTTCTTATTGCACAAAACAGTTTGTAAAGTTTGTTTTACTGTTTTATTTAACTAAAATGATAGGTCATTGGGAGCGCAATAGCGCTGCCTAAGTAAAAAGCCCTGTGGGCATGATGTATTACTATTATTTTTTTTATTATTTTTTTACCAGGACACTTTTTATTGAAGAAGTTGTTGTAGAAAATTCAAAAAAAGCTCATTCCATTGGAAACTGAAAGGGCTAATGTTCTTTTAATAGTTAAAAGTGAAGTAAATGAATTAAAAGTAAAAATTGAAGGGCAACCAGCCCCCCTCCCATGCCCATAATTTCCCCAAACGTATCCACTCAAAATTTAGAGATAGTCATTATGTTAAGCGTAGTTGAAAGGGCTGGAAATTATGTCTTTGAGGATGACAAACCCTCTACAGCCCCCAGAGCAAGGGTCGTAAGTTATGCCCTGGCACATCTAAGGCTCTTATTCGAAAGGATGGTCATATAAAGTTCAGAAGTTTTAGCGTCATTTTTAAATTTCAACGTGATTGGATTGCGGATAGCTCCCCTCCTCACACACACACACAAACACACTTCGTATTTTCCCGAAATATATCTGATAGAAATATTGAGATATATGTTTGTTGTCGTAGATACTTCGAAAAAGACTCATTCGAATGGTAATTGTTAGGGCTAGTACCCTTTTTAATAGTAAAAATGATTGGTGGGCAACAAGACCCCCCCCTCCCCTGAAGCCCATCAATTCCATAAAAAATCTATTCAAAATTTTGAGATAGCCGTTTTGTTCAGCATACACAAGAGATCTGAAAATTATGTCTTTGAGGATGACAACCCCCTCACAGCCCTCAGCATCCCGGAAGGAGCTCATTGGATTGTAAATATATGTTCTTTTGGCTTTTCTAAGAGTCAAAGTGATCGGGGGTAGTCACACTCCCACGTCATATTTTCCCAAAATACATCTGGTAGAAATTTTGATATAGTCTTTTGTTCAACAATAGTCCAAAGTTCATATAACAGGACCTTTGGATTTTACACAATCCATCAGTGTCTGGGGGATAATGGTTGTAAGTTATACCTCTGGGGCAAGTGAGGTTTTCATGGAAGGGTGGTCATGTGAATTTAGAAGAGCCTCATTTGGTTGGAAATGTATAGTTCTAGTTCCCTTTTAAGAGTCAAACATGTTGTAGAGAAGCTAGCCCCCTGCCTGACATCCTCTTTTCCTGAAAATAATTCAATTGAAATTGTGACAAACAAAAAAGAGAGATAAAACTCAACAACAAAAAAACACAAGCGATACAGTTGCCAGCAGAGAGAAAAGAGATGAAAGACTAAAATAACGCGGATATTTCGCCTGTATCTAAACTAGGCGTCCTCAGCAAAAGATAAAAAGAATAAACATTAAACTAAAAACATATAAAACAACCACCAGTAATCATAAATGCAATTGTCTCTACTGATCCACGTAGGGAAAAGAAGCTATTAGAGTTACTTCAATGAGAACATCAAAACAACAAAGAGAGATAAAACTCAACAACAACAAAATATGTTGATTTTTTCAAGGGAAGCTACTGCCTCGTTAGCCCCTAATTTATCTCAATTCTTCAAGGAATGACAACGGCCATTTAATTGTACTGGCTTGAAAGAATTTTCAGAAATTCTGTAATTTATCAAATAAAAAAAAAAGTTTTTTTAACGGAAAGTAAGGAGCGACATTAAAACTTAAAACGAACAGAAATTACTTCGTATGCGAAAGGGGCTGCTTCTTCATTAACGCCCCGCTCTTTATGCTACAGTTTGACTCTTTCTCTTAACTCTACTTTTTAAAACAGTAAAAAACTTTAGCGTAAAGACCGGAGCAATGATAAAGAAGCAGCCCCTTTCACATGCAAAGTAATTTCTGTTCGTTTTAAGTTTTAATGTTGCTCCTTACTTTCCGTTAAAAAAGCTTGTTTTTTTATATTTCTGAACGTTTTTGAATCAATGCATGTTTTGATTTTGGCTCTCCACAGATGAATAATTAAAACAGAATTTGCATATTTATATTTTTGGCTAATTGGCTTTCTCATAGTTTTGATCGAATGATTTTGAGAAAAAAAGAGCGGGGGTAGAAGCATAGTTGCCCTCCGATTTTTTGGTTACTTAAAAAGGCAACTAGAACTTTTAATTTTTTACGAATGTTTTTATTAGTAAAAGATATACGGAACTTTCAAATTAGCTTACGCAACGAACTTTTGTATTCTCATATTTTTATTTCGTATATGAAAGGGTTCACCCCTTTGTCAGTACCTCGCTCTTTACGCTAAAGCTTAAATTTTGTCCCAATTTCTTAAGAATGACCCCTGAATCACAAAAGCCGTAGAATGAATAGTTGAAATTACTAATAATACTTTAGCGTAAAGAGCGAGGTATTAGTAGGAGGTGATCCCATGATATGTGTAATAATTTCTGTTCGTTTTAAGTTTTAATGTTTCTCCTTACTTTCAGTTGAAACAAATTTTTCATATTTATTTTTTCCATTTTTTTAATAATGCTAGAAAATCCTGCGCTTCCTTCATGAAACTTTTCTTCCTCCATGACAAATTTCTCCAAAGAAAGTTCCCCCGACATATTCCCTTCTTCTCCCCCCTCCCCTCTCCCCCCAATCTAAATATCCCCCAGAAAACGTCTGTACACTTCTAAATAACCATTACTATATGTAAGCACTGGTCAAAGTTTGTAACTTGTGGCCCCTCCCACGGGGACTGTGGGGGAATAAGTTGTCCCCAAAGAAATAGTTATAAGGATTTTTTGACTACGTTGAATAAAATGACTATCTCAGAATTTTTATCCGGTGACTTTGAGAAAATAATTAGAGTGGGAGGGGGCCTAGGTGCCCTCCAAATTTTTTGTCACTTAAAAAGGGCACTAGAACTTTTCATTGCCGTTAGAATGAGCCCTCTAGCAAGATTCTAGGACTACTGGGTCGATACGATCACCCCTGGAAAAAAAAACAAAAAAAACAAATAAACACGCATCCGTGATCTGTATTCTGGCAAAAAATGTGAAATTCGACATTTTTATAGGTAGGAGCTTGAAACTTCTACAATGAGCTTTTCTAATACGCTAAATCTGATGGTGTGATTTTCGCTAAGATTGTATGACCTCTAAGGGGTGTGTCTCCCTATTTTCGAAATGAGGCAAATTTTCTCAGGCTTGTAACTTTTGATGGGTAAAACTAATCTTGATAAAACTTATATATTTAAAATCAGCATTAAAATGCAATTCTTTTGATGTAACTATTGGTATCAAAAGTCCATTTTTTAGATTTTTGGTTACTATTGAGCCGGGTCACTCCTTACTACAGTTCGTTGTCACAAACTGTTTGATTGAAATATTCTTTCAACAAAAAATTCTAATAATCAGTAAATTTATTCAAACATTACGTAAGGATGTCGGTAAATAAGAAATTGCAACTACGGACTACAATACTGTTACTTTTGGTTGTAATATTTTTTTTTTTTTTTATAAAAATCCATTCTCTTGAAAGGCTAGAACCATTGTGTCGTTCTGGGCAAATTTGAGCGATAAAATGCTATATTCTGTTTGATGATTTTTGTATATTATTGAATTTTTTTTATATATCATTTAGATATTTTTCAAAGTAAATTCTTCATTGTTTTCCAATTTCTAAAAATCGTAATAAAAGAGCAAATCTAACCCAATTACATTTGAAAAATATTAATATGAAGAATTTTTTATTAATTTTCCCAAAAGTTAGCTTAAAATTTATTTTGAAGTTAGTGTAAAACCCAGCGTTTAAAATAAAAATTAAATTTTTAAGTTTAATTTTAAAAGCACAGCGTTTAAAGCACAATTAAATTTCCGGATGTCTTTATTAAAAATAAAGAGATAGAAACAATATTTATTACATCCAAAAATTGATAGAAAACAAGTTGCTTGAAAAAAATTCTATTTAAAAACATGAATTTATAGAATTGGAGACAAAATAAAATCTGACCTTAAATGTAAGTATTCATTTTTATGCAAAAGCCATACCGACCATGATTAACGAAATAATAGTGACAATAAGCAGGGAGAAAAATACACTGAAAAAATTTCGAATTACCATTACAAAACGGAGACAAAAGAAACAAAATACTTTACTACTCACGAAGTGCTTATTACGTTGTTAAATTTAAAAAGAAAGTTTTTCAACTGAAAGTAAGGAACAACATTAAAACTCAAAACAAACGAAGATTAGTATATGAGGGGGTTGCCCCCTCCTCAACGCGTTGCTCTTTGTGCTAAAGTCTCTTGATACTCTTAGAAAAGCCTTTTATTGTTAATCAAAATCAACCTTGTATTTTAGGAATCATTCTTAAAGAATTGGGACGAAATTTAAAATTTAGAGTACAGAGTGAGGTTTTGAGGAGGGGGCAGCCCCCTCATATACATAATAATTTTTGTTCGTTCTAAGTTTTAATGTTGCTCCTTGCTTTCAGATGTTAAACTTGTTTCTTTTATTTAATTTTTGATCATTTTTGAAATAATGCTAGGAAAACCATGCTCCACTTCCACGAAAAAATCTCTCTTCCCCCCGGATATATCCACTAGGCAATACAATCTTGATGAAAATTTACCATGGACAATTAGCCTTAACATATCCACACCTAAAATTGACTCGGCAAAGAGAAATTAAGACACAAGAAGAATTTCGTATAGGAATTCTGGCAAATTCCCCAGTCTAAAATTTCCCCTGAAAAATTGGAGACTTCCCTCCAAATAGAAAATCCACCAGGCAGAAATCCCCCCTCCACCAAAAAAATGTGTGCATACTTTCAAATAATAAATACTGTACATAAAATTTGGACAAACTTATAACTTAAAGACCTTTCCCCAGGGGTTGTGAGGGGTTCTATTATCTCCAAAAACATATTTATATAGTTTTGCAGCTATTGTGAACAAAATGACAGTCTCAAAATTTTGATTGAATGATTTTAAGAGAGGGCCTACTTGCCCTAAAATCTTTTTGGTAGCTTAAAAAGAGCACTAAATTTTTAATTTCCGTTCAAATGAGTCCTCTCTCGATGTTTTAGGACCATTTGATCGGAACAATCACCCCTGAAAAAAAAACAAATAAAATAAAATAAACAAGAGCTAAGAGCTCATATGGCACTTGTGAGTAGGCAAGAAGAGCTAACAGCCAAGAGCTCATATGGTATGAACTCTAACAAAATTCTAAAAATCAATAGATTGATTTAAAAGGAAAATCAGAGGCTTAATGGCGGTCAGGATTTAAAATAAGAGCTCTGAGTCACGATGTCCTTCTAAATATCAATATTCATTAAGATCCGATAACCCACTCGTAAGTTATAAATACCTAATTTTTTCCAGTTTTTCCTCTCCCTTTAGCCTCCCAGATGGTCGGATCTGGGAAAACGACTTTTGTGCAGCTCCCTGACACGCCTACCAATTTTCATCGTCCTGGCACGTCCATCAGGTTTCCAGTCTTTTCTCTCTTTCCTCGAAAATTGCTTACTTATTAGAGAAAGTATCAGATGGACAGTTTCCCATGGAGACGTTTGTACAATCAAAGGCTTGGGTGAACCCATTTCTTTTGACCTTGTCTAATAAGATTTGAAAGTAACCAGGAGCTTAGAATTCACAATAGAAACTATATTGATAATAAGATTACGCTTGTCTCCTTTCCTCTTTTACTTTCACGTGTCAGTTCAAATTGCCTTCGTTGCAATATATTTCTTAGTTACCAGCCAACAATAAAATAACTTACTTTGTTTAAAATATCCGTAAAAGTGAAAAATTAAGCTAAGCCTCCGTTGCCAATGCCAAATTAATTGCATCTCTCTCAAAATGAGTTTTTCCGACTATTGTTTTTCAAACTTTTGTGTGTGCTGGGGTCCCATTGGTCCAAGGAACTTAAGGAACCCAAGGAACACCAAACACAAAAAAAACATGAGGTCCCTGTGGTGCAAAGGACGATGTACTGAAAGTTCCAAAATAAATAGACAGCCAAGTCGAAACATACCCCCTTTTCTTTAATGAAACCTACCTGTGAACAACAGGCAATTTTTATGAGATAGGGAGCGGCATTTGCATGAGCTGCACGGGTTATATCACCACAGGAGGCAAATTAATTTAATATTCCGAACCAAATGACTATCTTACAATTTTTTCTATTTAGTTTGGTCTACGAGTAGCTCAGGGAAAAGAGAAAATACACCCCAAAAAATACCCCTGAGGCTGGTTGATCTCCAATCACTTTCGACTTCAAAAAAATCACTAGATCTATCAATTTTGGGTCGAATGAGCATCCATCAAAGTTTCTATGGCTATGAGGAAGAGGTGGGTATGAGGAGGGGGCAGACCCCTCCTCTATGGAACAAGTTCTACTAGTTTTGGGGTTAAATGTTACTCTTTACTTTTATAATAACAGCATAGATCAGAAATATTCCCAAAAATCAAGAGGGATTAAATATCCATTTCACATTTTTGATGTGTTTTTTAATTTATTTTTGTGCCCCCCTAAAAACTACCTCCCCAAGTAAAATTAATAAATTCCTAGATACAACCCTGGGGACTATACATCAATTTCTACCTCCACCCTCCCCTCATTTGTCTCTTAGAACTAATTTTATATTTATCTGAAGGTTCAATGAGAGTTGGGATGTTTTGGCATTAAAATGGACCCTTTGAGGTATTTTCTTCCCTCCCTAACTAAAAAACAATCAGAGAAATCCATTATAGAGGATTAAAGCCCTTATATGCAACTGTTTGGAACTGTGTATTTTTTGCCAATGACCATAATGACCATAAGAAATAAAATGAAATTTTATAAAATAATAATTATAAATAAAATAAGAAATATAATAATAAATAATATATATTTATATATTATTATAATAATACAATAAAATGAAAAATAAAAAATTAAGGAATTTAGCTAAGACAGTGAAATTTCTTTGGAGCTTAATAATATTTTGGCTCTATATTCAAGAACTGTTCACAGCAAACTACGTATATGAATTAAATAAGACTTAAAATAACATGAGATCTTTAAAACTTAAATTGAAAATTAACACAGTCCCAAGTTTGATCGTTTTTATGATCGAAAGGCAATGTGGTAATTGCCTCAATTTAACGATCATGGATGTCGGTAATTTTTTGTTATGTTTTCATCAATTGTGGTAACGAACTGTAGCAAGGAGCGACCCGGCTCAATAGTAAACGGCTACTCATCAAAAGTTACGAGCCTGAGAAAATTTGCCCTATTTTGGGAAATATGGAAAACACCCCCTAAAAGTCATAGAATCTTAACGAAAATCACACCATCATATTGGAAGTATCAAAGAACCCTATTGCAGAGATTTCAAGCCCCTATCTACAAGAATGTGGAACTTCATATTTTTTACCAGAAGACCGATCACGGGTGCATGTTTATTTGTTTTTCTTTTTTTTCTTTTTTTTTCCAGGGGTCATCGTATCGACCAAGTGGTCCTGGAATGTCGCAAGAGGGCTCATTCTAACGAAAAATTAAAAGTTTTAGTGCCCTTTTTAAGTGACCAACAAAATTGGAGGGCATTTAGGCCCCCCTCCCACGCTCTTTTTTTTCCCAAAGTCAACAGATCAAAATTTAGACATAGCCATTTTGTTCAGCGTAGTCGAAAAACATGATAACTATAAAATTGGGGATAACTTATTCCCCCACAGTCCCCGGGAAAGGGGCTGCAAGTTACAAACTTTGATCAATGTTTACATACAGTAATGGCTATTGGGAAGTGTACTTTTCAGGGGGATTTTTTTGGTTGGGGGTTGAGAGGAGGGGGCTACGTGGGTGGAACTTTCCTAGGAGAAATTTTTCATGGGGGAAGAGAAATTCAATGAAGGGGGCGCAGGATTTTTTAGTATTATTATAAAAAAACAATGAAAAAATAAATACGAAAAAGTTTTTTCAACTGTAAGTAAGGAGCAGTATTAAAACTTAAAACAAACAGTGGTTATTATGTATATGAGGGGTTCTTCTCCTCCTATACCTCACTCTTTACGCTAAAGTATTTTTAGTAGTTTCAACTATTTTTCTACGGCCTTTCTGATTCAGGGGTCATTCTTAAAGAATAGGGACAAAATTTAAGCTTAGTGTAAAGAGCGAGGTATTAACGAGGGGACAAACCCCCTCATATACATAATAAAAATATACGAATATAAAAGTTCGTTACGTAAGTTAATTCTTAAGTTACGTATATTTTTGATAATGAAAACGTTCGTTAAAAATTAAAAGTTCTACTTGCCTTTTTAAGTAACCGAAAAATTGGAGGGCAACTAGGCCTTCTCCCCCATCCCTTTTTCTCAAAATCATCTGATCATAACCAAGTGAAAGACATTTAGCCAAAAAAAAGAATAAATATCAATGTTTCATTTAATAATTTATGTGCAGAGAGCCAAAATCAAACATACATTAATTCAAAAGCGTTCAGAAATTAAATATAAAAAAAAGTTTTTCTTTAACTTAAAGTGAGGAGCGACATTAAAACTTAAAACGAACAAAATTACTCCGTGTATGAAAGAGGCTTTTCCCTTCTTAACGCCTCGTTCCTTACGCTAAAGTTTTTTACTTTTTAATAAAGTAGAATTGAGAGAAAGAGTCAAATTTTAGCGTAGAGAGCCAGGTACTGAGATAGGAACAGCCCCCTTCATCCGCAGAGGCATTTCTGTTCGTTTTAAGTTTATTGTCGCTCCTATTTTCAGTTAAAAAACTAGTTTTTTTAAATTAATTTCCCAAAGGAATGATGATATCAAACCAAATATTCTAAAAGATAAGGAGAGAGCTTCTTTGAAAAAAATAATATCTCAAGTACCTTTTTAATTGACCAAACAGAATGGAGGGCAGCTACCCTCCTACACCTGTCTCTTTTCCATAAGACATTAAAAAAAAACCATAGATAGCCATTTGGTTCATCATAATTCCCTTCTTATTGCACAAAACAGTTTGTAAAGTTTGTTTTACTGTTTTATTTAACTAAAATGATAGGTCATTGGGAGTGCAATAGCGCTGCCTAAGTAAAAAGCCCTGTGGGCATGATGTATTACTATTATTTTTTTTATTATTTTTTTACCAGGACACTTTTTATTGAAGAAGTTGTTGTAGAAAATTCAAAAAAAGCTCATTCCATTGGAAACTGAAAGGCTAATGTTCTTTTAATAGTTAAAGTGAAGTAAATGAATTAAAAGTAAAAATTGAAGGGCAACCAGCCCCCCTCCCATGCCCATAATTTCCCCAAACGTATCCACTCAAAATTTAGAGATAGTCATTATGTTAAGCGTAGTTGAAAGGGCTGGAAATTATGTCTTTGAGGATGACAAACCCTCTACAGCCCCCCAGAGCAAGGGTCGTAAGTTATGCCCTGGCACATCTAAGGCTCTTATTAGAAAGGATGGTCATATAAAGTTCAGAAGTTTTAGCGTCATTTTTAAATTTCAACGTGATTGGATTGCGGATAGCTCCCCTCCTCCACACACACACACAAACACACTTCGTATTTTCCCGAAATATATCTGATAGAAATATTGAGATATATGTTTGTTGTCGTAGATACTTCGAAAAAGACTCATTCGAATGGTAATTGTTAGGGCTAGTACCCTTTTTAATAGTAAAAATGATTGGTGGGCAACAAGACCCCCCCTCCCCCTGAAGCCCATCAATTCCATAAAAAATCTATTCAAAATTTTGAGATAGCCGTTTTGTTCAGCATACACAAGAGATCTGAAAATTATGTCTTTGAGGATGACAACCCCCTCACAGCCCTCAGCATCCCGGAAGGAGCTCATTGGATTGTAAATTATATGTTCTTTTGGCTTTTCTAAGAGTCAAAGTGATCGGGGGTAGTCACACTCCCACGTCATATTTTCCCAAAATACATCTGGTAGAAATTTTGATATAGTCTTTTGTTCAACAATAGTCCAAAGTTCATATAACAGGACCTTTGGATTTTACACAATCCATCAGTGTCTGGGGGATAAGGGTTGTAAGTTATACCTCTGGGGCAAGTGAGGTTTTCATGGAAGGGTGGTCATGTGAATTTTAGAAGAGCCTCATTTGGTTGGAAATGTATAGTTCTAGTTCCCTTTTAAGAGTCAAACATGTTGTAGAGAAGCTAGCCCCCTGCCTGACATCCTCTTTTCCTGAAAATAATTCAATTGAAATTGTGACAAACAAAAAAGAGAGATAAAACTCAACAACAAAAAAAACACAAGCGATACAGTTGCCCAGCCAGAGAGAAAAGAGATGAAAGACTAAAATAACGCGGATATTTCGCCTGTATCTAAACTAGGCGTCCTCAGCAAAAGATAAAAAGAATAAACATTAAACTAAAAACATATAAAACAACCACCAGTAATCATAAATGCAATTGTCTCTACTGATCCACGTAGGGAAAAGAAGCTATTAGAGTTACTTCAATGAGAACATCAAAACAACAAAGAGAGATAAAACTCAACAACAACAAAATATGTTGATTTTTTCAAGGGAAGCTACTGCCTCGTTAGCCCCTAATTTATCTCAATTCTTCAAGGAATGACAACGGCCATTTAATTGTACTGGCTTGAAAGAATTTTCAGAAATTCTGTAATTTATCAAATAAAAAAAAAAAGTTTTTTTAACGGAAAGTAAGGAGCGACATTAAAACTTAAAACGAACAGAAATTACTTCGTATGCGAAAGGGGCTGCTTCTTCATTAACGCCCCGCTCTTTATGCTACAGTTTGACTCTTTCTCTTAACTCTACTTTTTAAAACAGTAAAAAACTTTAGCGTAAAGACCGGAGCAATGATAAAGAAGCAGCCCCTTTCACATGCAAAGTAATTTCTGTTCGTTTTAAGTTTTAATGTTGCTCCTTACTTTCCGTTAAAAAAGCTTGTTTTTTTATATTTCTGAACGTTTTTGAATCAATGCATGTTTTGATTTGGCTCTCCACAGATGAATAATTAAAACAGAATTTGCATATTTATATTTTTGGCTAATTGGCTTTCTCATAGTTTTGATCGAATGATTTTGAGAAAAAAAGAGCGGGGGTAGAAGCATAGTTGCCCTCCGATTTTTTGGTTACTTAAAAGGCAACTAGAACTTTTAATTTTTTACGAATGTTTTTATTAGTAAAAGATATACGGAACTTTCAATTAGCTTACGCAACGAACTTTTGTATTCTCATATTTTTATTTCGTATATGAAAGGGTTCACCCCTTTGTCAGTACCTCGCTCTTTACGCTAAAGCTTAGATTTTGTCCCAATTTCTAAGAATGACCCCTGAATCACAAAAGCCGTAGAATGAATAGTTGAAATTACTAATAATACTTTAGCGTAAAGAGCGAGGTATTAGTAGGAGGTGATCCCATGATATGTGTAATAATTTCTGTTCGTTTTAAGTTTTAATGTTTCTCCTTACTTTCAGTTGAAACAAATTTTTCATATTTATTTTTTCCATTTTTTTAATAATGCTAGAAAATCCTGCGCTTCCTTCATGAAACTTTTCTTCCTCCATGACAAATTTCTCCAAAGAAAGTTCCCCCGACATATTCCCTTCTTCTCCCCCCTCCCCTCTCCCCCCAATCTAAATATCCCCCAGAAAACGTCTGTACACTTCTAAATAACCATTACTATATGTAAGCACTGGTCAAAGTTTGTAACTTGTGGCCCCTCCCACGGGGACTGTGGGGGAATAAGTTGTCCCCAAAGAAATAGTTATAAGGATTTTTGACTACGTTGAATAAAATGACTATCTCAGAATTTTTATCCGGTGACTTTGAGAAAATAATTAGAGTGGGAGGGGGCCTAGGTGCCCTCCAAATTTTTGTCACTTAAAAAGGGCACTAGAACTTTCATTGCCGTTAGAATGAGCCCTCTAGCAAGATTCTAGGACTACTGGGTCGATACGATCACCCCTGGAAAAAAAAACAAAAAAAAACAAATAAACACGCATCCGTGATCTGTATTCTGGCAAAAAATGTGAAATTCGACATTTTTATAGGTAGGAGCTTGAAACTTCTACAATGAGCTTTTCTAATACGCTAAATCTGATGGTGTGATTTTCGCTAAGATTGTATGACCTCTAAGGGTGTGTCTCCCTATTTTCGAAATGAGGCAAATTTTCTCAGGCTTGTAACTTTTGATGGGTAAAACTAATCTTGATAAAACTTATATATTTAAAATCAGCATTAAAATGCAATTCTTTTGATGTAACTATTGGTATCAAAAGTCCATTTTTTAGATTTTTGGTTACTATTGAGCCGGGTCACTCCTTACTACAGTTCGTTGTCACAAACTGTTTGATTGAAATATTCTTTCAACAAAAAATTCTAATAATCAGTAAATTTATTCAAACATTACGTAAGGATGTCGGTAAATAAGAAATTGCATCTACGGACTACAATACTGTTACTTTTGGTTGTAATATTTTTTTTTTTTTTTTATAAAAATCCATTCTCTTGAAAGGCTAGAACCATTGTGTCGTTCTGGGCAAATTTGAGCGATAAATGCTATATTCTGTTTGATGATTTTTTGTATATTATTGAATTTTTTTATATATCATTTAGATATTTTTCAAAGTAAATTCTTCATTGTTTTCCAATTTCTAAAAATCGTAATAAAAGAGCAAATCTAACCCAATTACATTTGAAAAATATTAATATGAAGAATTTTTTATTAATTTTCCCAAAAGTTAGTTTAAAATTTATTTTGAAGTTAGTGTAAACCCAGCGTTTAAAATAAAAATTAAATTTTTAAGTTTAATTTTAAAAGCACAGCGTTTAAAGCACAATTAAATTTCGGATGTCTTTATTAAAAATAAAGAGATAGAAACAATATTTATTACATCCAAAAATTGATAGAAAACAAGTTGCTTGAAAAAAATTCTATTTAAAAACATGAATTTATAGAATTGGAGACAAAATAAAATCTGACCTTAAATGTAAGTATTCATTTTTATGCAAAAGCCAACCGACCATGATTAACGAAATAATAGTGACAATAAGCAGGGAGAAAAATACACTGAAAAAATTCGAATTACCATTACAAAACGGAGACAAAAGAAACAAAATACTTTACTACTCACGAAGTGCTTATTACGTTTGTTAAATTTAAAAAGAAAGTTTTTCAACTGAAAGTAAGGAACAACATTAAAACTCAAAACAAACGAAGATTAGTATATGAGGGGGTTGCCCCCTCCTCAACGCGTTGCTCTTTGTGCTAAAGTCTCTTGATACTCTTAGAAAAGCCTTTTATTGTTAATCAAAATCAACCTTGTATTTTAGGAATCATTCTTAAAGAATTGGGACGAAATTTAAAATTTAGAGTACAGAGTGAGGTTTTGAGGAGGGGGCAGCCCCCTCATATACATAATAATTTTTGTTCGTTCTAAGTTTAATGTTGCTCCTTGCTTTCAGATGTTAAACTTGTTTCTTTTATTTAATTTTTGATCATTTTTGAAATAATGCTAGGAAAACCATGCTCCACTTCCACGAAAAAATTCTCTCTTCCCCCGGATATATCCACTAGGCAATACAATCATGATGAAAATTTACCAGGACAATTAGCCTTAACATATCCACACCTAAAATTGACTCGGCAAAGAGAAATTAAGACACAAGAAGAATTTCGTATAGGAATTCTGGCAAATTCCCCAGTCTAAAATTTCCCCTGAAAAATTGGAGACTTCCCTCCAAATAGAAAATCCACCAGGCAGAAATCCCCCCTCCACCAAAAAAATGTGTGCATACTTTCAAATAATAAATACTGTACATAAAATTTGGACAAACTTATAACTTAAAGACCTTTCCCAGGGGTTGTGAGGGGTTCTATTATCTCCAAAAAACATATTTATATAGTTTTGCAGCTATTGTGAACAAATGACAGTCTCAAAATTTTGATTGAATGATTTTAAGAGAGGGCCTACTTGCCCTAAAATCTTTTTGGTAGCTTAAAAAGAGCACTAAATTTTTAATTTCCGTTCAAATGAGTCCTCTCTCGATGTTTTAGGACCATTTGATCGGAACAATCACCCCTGAAAAAAAAACAAATAAAATAAAATAAACAAGAGCTAAGAGCTCATATGGCACTTGTGAGTAGGCAAGAAGAGCTAACAGCCAAGAGCTCATATGGTATGAACTCTAACAAAATTCTAAAAATCAATAGATTGATTTAAAAGGAAAATCAGAGGCTTAATGGCGGTCAGGATTTAAAATAAGAGCTCTGAGTCACGATGTCCTTCTAAATATCAATATTCATTAAGATCCGATAACCCACTCGTAAGTTATAAATACCTAATTTTTTCCAGTTTTTCCTCTCCCTTTAGCCTCCCAGATGGTCGGATCTGGGAAAACGACTTTTGTGCAGCTCCCTGACACGCCTACCAATTTTCATCGTCCTGGCACGTCCAGAAGCACCAAACTCGCCAAACCACTGAACCCCTCCCCCCAACTCCCCCAAAGAGAGTGAATCTAGTACGGTTACGTCAATCACGTATCAAGGACAATTGCTTATTCTACCCACCAAGCTTCATCCCGATTCCTCCACTCCAAGTGTTTTCCAAGATTTCCCCCTCCAACTCCCCCCACTGTCAAAAGATCTGGTCGGGATTTGAAATAAGAGCTCTAAGACATGAATTCCTTCTAAATATCAAATTTCATTAAGATCCGATCACCTCTTCGTAAGATAAAAATACCCCAATTTTCACGTTTTCCAAGAATTTCGGTTTCCTCCTCTAACTCCACCCAGTGTCACAGGATCTGGTCGGAATTTAAAATTGGAGCTTTAAAGCACAAGATCCTTCTAAATATCAAATTTCATTAAGATCTGGTCACCCTTTCGTAAGTTACAAATGCCTCAATTTTCAAAATTACCCCTCCCCCCCTCCAACTCAACCAAAGAGAGTAGATCCGGTCTGGTTATGTCAGTCACGTATCTTAGACAGGTTTTTATTCTTCCCATCCAGTTTCAACCTTATCTCTCCGCTTTAAGCATTTTCTATGATTTCCGGTCCCCCCCCCAAATGCCCCTCAATGACGCTGGATCCGATTGAGATTTAAATAAGAGATCTGAGCTACGAGGTCCTTCTAAATTTGAATTTTCTTGAAGATCCGATCACTTCTTCGTAAGTTAAAAATACGTCATTTTTTTCTACTTTTTCAAAATTAACC
This sequence comes from Artemia franciscana, assembly GCF_032884065.1. Lineage (NCBI taxonomy): Eukaryota > Metazoa > Arthropoda > Branchiopoda > Anostraca > Artemiidae > Artemia > Artemia franciscana. The sequence goes on along the minus strand of NC_088879.1, from coordinate 12,652 downwards.
CCCCCCACCCAAATAGAGCGGATCCATTCCGATTATGTAAATCACGTATGTAAGACTTCTGCTGATTTTTCCCACCAAGTTTCATCCAGATCCCTTTAATCTAAGCGTTTTCCATGATTTTAGGTTCCCCACCCCAAATTCCCCCCAATGTACCAGATCCGGTAGGAATTTAAAATACGAGCTTTGAGACACGATATCCTTCTAAATATCAAATTTCATTGAGATCCGATCACCCGTTCGTAAGTTAAAAATGCCTAATTTTTCCAGTTTTTCAGAATTAACCCCCCCCCTGACTACCCCAAAGAGAGCAGATCGTTCCGGTTATGTCAATCATGTATCTAGGACTTGTGCTTATTTTTCCCACCAAGTTTCATCCCCATCCCTCCACTCTAAGTGTTTTCCAAGATTTTAGGTTTCTCCCTCCCAACTGTCACCAGATCTGGGAACAATGTCACCAGATCCGGTCGGGATTTAAAATAAGAGCTCTGAGACACGATTTTCTTCTAAATATCAAATTTCATTGAGATCCGATCTCCCATTCGTAAGTTTAAAATGCCTCATTTTTTCTAATTTTCAGAATTAACCCCCCCCCCCCCAACTACCCCAAAGAGAGCGGATCCATTCCGGTTATTTCAATCATCTATCTAGGACTTGTGCTTATTTTTTCCACCAAGTTTCATCCCGATCCCCCCACTCTAACTGTTTTCCAAGATTTTAGGTTTCCCCCTCCCAACTCACCCACCCCCCAATGTCACCAGATCCGGTCGGGATTTATAAGAATAGCTCTGAGACAATATATCCTTCGAACATCAAATTTCATTAAGATCTGATTAACCGTTCGTAAGTTAAAATACTTCTATTTTTTCTATTTTTTCCGAATTAACGGGCCTCCCACTCCCCCCCCCAGATGGTCAAATCGGAAAAACGATTATTTTTAATTTAATTTGGTCCGGTCCCTGATACGCCTGCCAAATTTCATCGCCCTAGCTTACCTGGAAGTGCCTAAAGTAGTAAAACCGGGACCGACAGACAGACTAACAGACCGACAGAATTTGCGATTGTTATATGTCACTTGGTTAATATCTTGTGCCATAAAAACACACAAATAAACCCGCATCTGGATTTATTCCGAAAAATTAAATTAAAAAAAACTAGTTTTTTTTAACTGAAAGAAAGGAGCCACATTAAAACTTAAAACGAACAGAAATTACTCCGTGTATGAAAGGGGCTGTTCCCTTCTCAACGCCCCGCTCTTTACGCTAAAATTTGACTCTTTCTCTCAATTCTACTTTATTAAACAGTAAAAAACTTTAGCTTAAAGAGCAGAAAGCTGAAAGGAAGGGACGACACTAAAACGAACAGAAATTACTCCTTATATGAAATGGACTGTTCCCTTCTCAACGCCCCCCTCTTTACGCTAAAATTTTTTACTTTTCAATAAAGTAGAATTAAGAGAAAGAGTCAAACTTTAGCGTAAAAAGCAGGGCGTTGAGAAGGAAACAGTCCCTTTCATACACAGAGTAATTTCTGTTCGTGTTAAGTTTTAATGTCGCTCCTTACTTTCAGTTAAAAAAAACTAGTTTTTTTTATTTAATTTCTGAACGTTTTTCAATTAATGCATGTTTGATTTTGGCTCTCCGCACATAAATTATTAGAATGAAATTTGCATAATAATTCTTGTTTTGGCTAAATTGCTTTTTCTTAGTTTGATAAAACAATTTTGAGAAAAATGAGATGGGGTAGAAGGCCTAATTGCCCTCCAATTTTTGGTTGCTCTAAAAGGCAACTAGAACTTTCAATTTTTAACGAAAGTTTTTATTAGTAAAAAAATACGTAACTTAAAAATTAACTTACGTAACAAACTTTTATATTCTTATATTTTTATTATGTATATGAGGGGGTCTTTCCCCTCGTTAATACCTCACTCTTTACACTAAAGCTTAAATTTTGTCGCAGCGCTTTAAGAATGACCCCTGAATCAGAAAGGCCGTAAAATAAATAGTTGAAATTACTAAAAATACTTTAGCGTAAAGAGCGAGGTATTTAGGAGGAGATGAACCCCTCATATGCGTAGAAATCTCTGTTCGTTTTAAGTTTTAATACTACTCCTTACTTTCAGTTGAAAAAACATTTTCATATTTATTTTTTCAATGTTTTTTTTTATAATAATGCTAGAAAATCCTGCGCTCCCTTCATTGAATTTCTCTTCCCCCATGACATATTTCTCCAAAGAAAGATCTTCCCACATAGTCCCCTCCCCTCAACCCCCCCCCCCCCGCCAACCCAAAATAATCTCCCTGAACAACGTATGTACACTTCCCAATAACCATTACTGTATATAAACACTGGTCAAAGTTTGTAACGTGCAGCCCCTCCCTTGGGGACTCTGGGGGAGTAAGTCATCCCAAAGACATATTTATTATGGTTTTCGACTATGTTGAACAAAATGGCTATGTCAAAATTTTGATCCCTTGACTTTGGGAAAAAATAGCCTAGGTGCCCTCCAATTTTTTTGGTCACTTAAAAAGGGCAATAGAACTTTTTATTTCCATTATAATGAGCCCTCTTGCGACATTCTAGGACCACTTGGTCGATATGATGTACCCCGAAAAAAAAAAAAACACGCATCCGTGATCGGTCTTCTGGTAAAAAATACGAAGTTCCACATTTTTCCAGATAGGAGCTGGAAACTTTTACAATAGGGTTCTCTGATATTCTGAATGCGATAGTGTGATTTTCGTTCAGATTCTGTGACCCCTATTTTCCAAAATAAGGCAAATTTTCTCAGGCTCATAATGTTTGATGACAAAGACTAAATTTGATGAAACTTATATATTTAAAATCAGCATAATGATCCGATTCTTTTGATGTATCTCTTAGTACCAAAATTCCGTTTTTTAGAGTTTCGGTTACTATTGAGCCGGGTCGCTCCTCTCTACAGTTCGTCACCAAAAACTGTTTGACTATTAGCAATAGATATTAAATGAAAATTAGTTGTGAGATTCTGTAAAATTTTGCAATCAAAATTGCTCCATAAAACAGGTTTTGCACAATTTTACATTTTTGTAGTGAAAGGAAAAGAATAAATAGAGACCAAGCAGTAGCAATAAAGGTTTTTGGCCTTCTTTCTTTGTGTTTAAATAATTAAAGAAAACTATGCATAAAAATACCCTTTTTCAAATAATAGTAAAGAACTATGGTAAACTTAAGACCAGAAAAAAAACTAAAATTAAAACTTATACAGGGGATATTAACTTTGGACATACAAGGTTCATTTGATTAGAACAGTAAAAAGCTTTTCTAAAAGTACTTGGAAACTAGCGCAAAGAGCAAGGGGGAAATCCCTTCATATACGTAAATAATTTTCGTTTTTTTTTAAGTTTTAATGTTGTTCCTTTTTTCAGTTGAAAAAGTTTCTTTTTTCAATTTAATAGCGTGATAAGTTGCTCGTGAGTACTAGATAAAAGTATTTTGTTTCTTTTGTCTCCGTTTTGTAACACTAATTCTAAATTTTTTCAGTGGTTTTTTTTCTCCCTGCATCTTTTCACTGTTTTCCCCCAATTATTTCATTAATAATGGTTGGTATGGATTTTGCATAAAATGCGCACTTACATTTAAGATGAGATATGTTTTTGTTTCTTTTTTCTCCAATTCTATAAATTCATGTTTTTAAATATTAGTTTTTCCAAGCAACTTTTTTTCTGTTAAGTTCTGGTTGTCATGAATTTTGTTTCTATCTCTTTATTTTTAATGAACACATCCGGAAATTTAATTGTACTATAAATGCTGGGTTTTAATCTTTAAAAACTTTAAGGTTTAAAAGAAACATTACACTAATTTTTACAAAAATTAAAAAAAGAATTCTTCATATTTATATTTTTTAGATATAATTGGGTTAGATTTGCCCTTTTATTATGATTTTTAGAAATAGGTACAAAATGTTTGCAGTCCGTAGTTGCAATTTCTTATATACCGAAATCTTTACAGAATGCTTGAATGAAATTTTGATTATTTGAATGAATTTTTTAAAGAATATTTCAATAAATTACAGAATGTCTGAAAATTTTTTCAAGCCAGTAAATTAAATGGCCGTTGTCATTCCTAGAAGCATTGAGATAAATGAGGGGTTAAAGAGGCAGCAGCTTCTCTTGAATATGACACAAAGTCTTTTTTTAGGTTTAACATTGCTCTTTGCTTTCTTTTGGAAAACTTGTTTTTTTTTAATTTAGTGTTTACACATTATTGATGTCCTTTATCTATTTTACATATATTATTATTTGGAAGAACAAGAGTAACTTTGTGGTACATTCGTAAATCACAAAATTCGGTTGAAGCCTGTTTACAGTTTTATTCTGAATTTCTTGCTTATAAATGGTTTTAAGAAAAAGAATCTTATTCAAAAGCACAGTCTAAACAAACAAATATAAGGGTTCTCAACCTTTAAGCAACTATAAATTCCTAGTAAGCTAAATATAGCTCTCTGTCTCTTTTACTCCACTTTTTACATTTCGCCATGTCCTATCCACTCTTTTTGAAATTCCTAGAAAAACGCTATTGAAAGCGTTATTTTTTGTGGAGCTGAGCGTATGGTAGATAAAAAACAAATTAAACACCAATTTAAAGCCACTTGTAAGGGAGGCTTTTTGGTAGAATTGTCGTCCTATGCGATGAAATGAACGAGGTCAGTTGGTCAAACTAAAAGCGGATACGACATTTCTGCCAGTCCTTTCTACTGCTAAGGTAGTTACGACTAAAGTGCAATACAACACTCGGGTTGCCTTTTCCTTTTTGTTGCGACAATTTTTAATTAAGGTTTTCCAAGGAATGGCTAAGGCTTATCTTAAAGCTCAGACGTGGCATTTCTACGCACTACGTTTATCGTTTAAACTGAATTTTAATACAAAATTATTGTAACCAAAATCCAGATATTTCGATTTGTGGTAAAAAAAAAGTAGGTAACTGATTACGCCTTTATTGATTGCCTTTTCTTCTTGTCAGCTTTTTGATGAAGGAGGGAGTTTCAGCCTTTTCATCTGGGAATTTTGTCTGTATTGCAGTGGGTGGATGGTTGTTGTTTCGACCCATGCTTGTAAAAACACATTTGTAGTACCCCACATTTATAGAAGACATAAACTTGTAGACTGAATGAACGGCTTTGTTTTTTTAATGGAGACAACAGGTTTGAAATCCAACAGCTATTGGACCACAAAAAACTCTACCGCTTTTGTGGAAAAAATGTCTTGCCTTGCCTTAAGTTTATTCTCCACAGCAATCTTTATTTCAGAGACTGATTCACTAGGAAAGGACAGTTTGTAACCCACTTATTTTGAATAGTCTTGTGTAAATTATGCGTAATAAAGTAAATGTTTGACTTTGGAAAAGAGAACACTACCGTACTAATAGTCTTGGTGGCCTGCTGAAACTTTTTTTATTTGAATAATTATGCGTGGGGTAGCAGTAAAAGTTAGCAGTTAGCCTTCTTCTAACTTTTTAAAGTTGTTTTACCAAGTCCAGCGCTGAATACGCTTCGTTATACTTTACACTTATTTCGATACAACTGAGGACTGTATTTACTTGATGTAAGCTCGATTGACCTGGATCATAGCATTTCATTTTTACTATCAACAATCTGGGATACTTACAATGTAGTACATCTTGTATAATGAGGCTCATGATGGAATTTCGGCTGTATGGAACACGTGAATCAACCAAGTGATAGTCTCAGAAAAATCTGGATAGGTAGAGAGAATTATTTCAACCATCAGGACAACACAACTTGCTATTTTGTTTTCTCCACAACCTGGAACTGTTTCAGGCCAGACTAGCAGTGGAGGCATAAAAATTCCGACCGGATCCTGACAACCAGATCTGACGGGACCCTAAAAACAAGTTCTAGGCCCTAGCAGCCAGCAGGTGCAATTGATCTATTTTTTAAATGTGCTTGTTACTTAGTCTTTGATTATTTACCTATACATGTGTTTTCTTGGAGATTTCTTCAAGACTTATTTCTTCAGGGACCACTAATGAAGTTGGGAACCCCTGTTGTAAAGAAAAATTGATATTTGTCCAATGTTTACTTATGTAGATGACGTAATTTTGAGTAATTTTGCATTAACACTTGTTTTGTTTCCGAGAACCCTTACAATTTAGTAAAAACAGGTTTTGAAGGCCAGCGACACTCTTTTTGCTAAAGCTCATGCAAGATTTGGTCCACCTACCATAGTATTAGAAAAAAGTTCAGAGTGTCAAAATTTTGAACGTTGATTTTTGTTTTAGGCATTTTTTTAGTAATGGATGCTTTTACTCTATTTGGAAGCTGAGGGTGTTAGCAGTGGTGCAATAAACCCAAGAGTACCAAATGTTGCAGTAGAAATTAGAAGGGGTTGTCGGCTAGCCTATTGAATGGGATGAGGTATTTGCAAGATATGTGATAGCATTGAGCAAAGTCATGTTGGAAGAACAGTTATGTTTTGCAGAAAAAGTGAATATAATGCCTATATGAAACTACAAGATGGACTAATGATTAGTGGAATATATTGGAGACAACCATCTGAACAAATATGTAAAAAAGGGGCGGGATTTTTACTATTCCATTTTTGAAAATGTTTTGAATCTGAAAAAATGTTTTTCTTGTTGAATATTTTACTGAAGACGAGAAGGTAGAAAGAATCTTCAGTTTTTGGCTGTGTTAGTTTGTTATCAGCAAAGGGAGTGTCAGGATTAAAAATGGATGGATTTGAGAAACGAAAAATCATGCCGAAACTTGTGACATTGGAAAAAAGTGTTGGTTTCAAAATGATCATTTTCAAGAGTTATCAGTTCAAAGGAAAATATTCTCTCTAAGAATGTTTGACTATATAATGAAAGATACATCCCATCTTTGGACTATTGTATGAGACTTATACATTGTGGGCTAAATACATTTAATCAATTTATTGACATGCTAATAGAAACAAAACAAAATGATATAGTGGATTTGCTTTTGAACACTTCCTAAAAAGTCGTTTAAGATGAGCATTTTTTATGCGTGACAAAAACAAATAGGCAAAAAGTCCTGACCAATAAGATTCACTCAATTACTCCTCCTTTCTCTAAAAGTTCTCTAGAACGTTCATTTTGGTCGCAAGTCAGTTTCTTTTTGGAAGTGAGGTAGTCAACTAGGAAAAATATTCTACTCATGTTCAGTATGTTTGTATATATTGGATTGTTGTTCACCCTGTGAGAATTGCACTACTGTTGATGACTATTACGAGAAGTGTAGATTATGCAATCCATGCAAATTGTGAAGATGGTACACAGTGCAAATTGAAGATTTTAATTACTGTCATGAAGATGTTTCTGACTCTCACACTAGAGGTTTCCCATGTCCCAATTATCACTATGATAATTGTGATCAATGGGAAAATATTTACCCTTGTATGATTGGAAACACGATTTCAGTTTATTTTTACGAGACTGGTATCGACGAGGTCTTATATTTTCTTAGGGGGATGAGCCTGGTCTATGCTTCCATTATTAGAATAATAAGAGAATTTTGATATTACGACGTCCCTGTGAAGACAATGGCTACTATGATTATAAACCTACTGATTTTTATTTGGTTACAGAAAGTAATTCTTCCTATTAGAATATCGTTTGTGACATTGCTTCAAACAAACATATTGAAACAAGTGAATTTATAAAATGAATCAGAGTAGTATTGTTGACTTTACAAGCAGGTATAATAAAAGTGAACTTTCATTGTACTGTAGAAAGTGTGACCCTGACTTTGCATGGCAAGATGAGTACAAGTTGAACGTCGATAATCTGCCACCCCTAGCCATTATTGATAGTTGCATATACGTGGAAGAAAAAATTCTAGAAGATAAAGACTTTTATTTTCGTATATATGTTTATTATATGTAGCGAAATAGAATTGCCTAAATAAAAAGTAATGGGGGTACAATGTATTTTTTGGGGGGGGGGGTTAACCAGGGCAATTCGTATCGATGGAGATGTCGTAGAAACTTCAAAAGGGATCCAATGGAAGATTGAAAGCGCTAGTGTTCTTTTTAATAGCCAAAAGCGATTGGTGGGCAACTAACCCCCTATCAAAGTCCACCTTTACCCCTAACAAAACCAATAAAAATATTGAAATAGCCATTTTGTTCAACGTAGTTCAAAGGTCGGAAAATTATATATATAAAGATGACAATGCCCCTACAGTCCTCAGGGCAAGGACTGCAAGTTATGCCCTGGGGGCACGTAAGCTTTATATGGAAAGGGTGATGAGATAAACTTCAGAGGGGCTCATTGGATTACTGATCAGAAGTTTAGAGTGCTTTTTAAGATCCAGAGTGATGGGAGGGTGAATACACTCTACACATTTTATTTTAATTTTTAATTTTAATTTTAATGAAATTGTAAATAATCCGGTTGGTAGCCCCCAATACAAGTTTTGATGAAAATTTTGAGAATATTATTGATAGCATGTTTGTGGAGGAGCTGAGATTTTGGGGCTCCGGAGCTCTGTGGGGCGATGTTTTTCCGGTTGTGCATCTTAACGTTCAGGGCCTAAATTCTTCATTCGACGATATTCAATTATTATGTAGGGATTCGTGCCCAGCAATTATCGGTCTCTGTGAAACATTTTTGAATGAGAATAATCAGGTACTTTTGGATATCCCCGGTTATATGTCTATTTTTTTTAACCGTAAGATGGGCAAAAAAGGCGGACTCGGATTTTACATCCAAAATAATTTTCAGGCTGTACTAAGACATGATTTATGCATAAATAATGAAAAAATATTTGAGTCACTTTTTATTGAAATCCCAATTAACGCTAAGGAAAGGGTAATAATTGGTGAAGTATATCGTTCTTCAGGTGGATCTGTGACTGAATTTCTTGAAAAATTAGATGACGTTCTTAGGAAAGTTCTTGCTGAAAAATATGAAGTTATATTGATGGGTGACTTTAACCTTGACCTTACGAAATCGTCATCTAGGCAGGCTTCTAATCTCTTGTCTTTACTAATTTCGTATGGATTGGCTCCTTGTATTAACATACCAACAAGGATTCCAAACCAGTCAGCAACATTAATTGACAATATTTTTTGATCGCTACACTCCATTAGGAATGAAGTACTGCTTTCTGACATTTCCGACCATTTGCCAGTTTCAGCCCTGTTTCAAGTCCTCCAAAATCCACAAAGATTAGTCCCCCAGGATAAACTGAGATTTTGCTGCTCACCAGTGGAGCTGGATAGATTGAAAGAAGATCTTGGTACATATAAATGGGACTTTTCTCTGCCAGAAAATATTAGTTTAGGCAATTATAATGACATATTTGGCCGGTTTTATGACACTGTTAAGGAAAAATTCACGTCTTATTGTCTAAAAGCTCCTTTAAAAAATCCTCGATCAAAAAGATCAACACCTGTAGCTCCCTGGTTAACATCTGGAGTCCTAAAATCAATAAAAAGAAAGCAGAACCTTTGGAAGAAGTACAAAAAAAAAAGACCAAATAAGGCCAAGTTAGAAGCATTTAAGTTGTACCGTAATTTTCTGAAATACATTATTCGCAGAGCTAAAACAGTATATTTTACAAAAAGATTTGTTGATTACGGTAAAAATATAAAAAGACGTGGGACGTGATTAAGGAAGTTAGTCCGCCATCCATGAAACCAGAAGGTCTCCCTAAGTCTCTCATTGTAGACGATCAACTTGTAACAGAACAAGGCCAAATTCGACATCATATGAATAAATTCTTCGTGGAGATAGGGAAAAAAACTGCTAATAGCGTTTCTTATTCCTCTGTGTCACAGTCTTGGAAACAGTTCTTAGGTCCCTCGTGCTTGAAATCAATGGTTCTTGGGGAGGTTACGGTGCAGGAAATTAGAAACATTGTTCTGTCTTTAAAGAATTCTTCAGCAGGTTTCGACCAAATTTCTGCTAAAGTAATTAAACATATTCTTCCATCGATTAGCATCCCAATTTACCATTTGATTAATAGGTCATTTGAACTAGGAGTATTTCCCAAACGTCTTAAACTTGCACGTGTTATAGCTCTCTTTAAAGGAGGTGACAGAAAGGATCCTGGGAACTACAGGCCGATCTCTCTTCTGTCAGTGTTCTCTAAGATATTTGAAAGAGCAATGCTCAAACGTCTGGTGAGATTTCTTTAAGCTAAATTTTTTTTCCATCAGCATCAGTTTGGGTTTCGCTAAAAGTGTTCTACAGAACATGCTTGTAATAGACTTCTTCAGTTTATACGGCGATCTTTAGATTCTAATCTTATTCCTGCAGCCATTTTTCTTGATGTAGAGAAAGCTTTTGACAGCCTAACACGTAAGATTCTCATTGGTAAACTCTGTCATTTTGGTGTCCGTGAGGAAGCATTGTCTTGGTTTTCGTCATACCTAACTGACAGATCTATCGCCACAGAAGTTACAGACAAAAAAGTTCCAATTGAATACGGAGTACCCCAAGGTTCTATTCTTGGGCCAACCCTCTTCCTTATATATGTGAACGATCTTTACCGACTTTTTAACACCCCAATTAACAATGTTTGCTGTGGATTGTGTCACAAATCTTACTCTCAGAGTACGTTGGTGTTCACACCTGATAGTCAAGAAGAATGAATTGCATTTGCAGATGACACTACTTTAGGTGCTGCAGCTCCGGATGAATCATCCCTTATTCTAAAGCTTCAAGCAATGACTGAGAAAATACTCTTTTGGTTTGACGTAAATCAACTAACTTTAAATGTAAAAAAGTCCTACCTTCTTATTTTTTCTCGTGAAGGTGTGAGCTGCCCCACAATTACTGAGCTTCATACACCAAGAGGCTCCATAAGTCGTCCCCCGGATCGATATGTGCGATTCCTGGGAGTTCTTTTGGATGAAAATTTATCATTTAAGTGGCATGTTCAAATAATAAGAGTGAAAATTTCCCGTGGACTTGGGATCATCCGAAAATTAATGCGTTTATTCCCTTTCCCCATCCTCCGTCTTTTATACTTTTCTCTGATTTACCCTTATATATGTTACTGTTCATCTGTGTGGATGTCTACATTTCCCTCGGTACTTGCTCCTATTCGCAATCTTTATGAGAAAGTGGCAAGAATTCTCCAGTCGGCTACACACACTCCTCTTGACCTTCTCAAAATTAAAGATATTTATGTTTTATCTCTATCTTCGTTGGCATATCAATACTTCCAGGGAGATCTCCCATGTTGTTTTTCGGGACTGCTTAAACTAGTAGGGGAAGTAAATTTGTATATCGTTCGTAACCGGGAGGATGTGATGATTCCAGCTAGTCCCTCGGTTCGTTCAGACTTCGGCCTGGCTGTGACTGTGGGACGTGCTTGGAACTTGGTTCCCGCTGAGATCCGGCAGTCACGAACACTTGGCTCCTTTAAGAGACAAATGAAAAGTTTCTTATTAAAGGCTTCTTATTAAATGTTTCTTATGGTTTATTTATTATTTTTTTTCTTTCTTGGGCTGTTGTTTTGTTGGTGTTGCATCCTCGATGACGCGAGAATTTTAATTTGTATTTTATTATCGGGTGATGTGAGGGTTGCTGTTTTGTGGGGACTGCCGGTGAGTTGATTTCTTTTCCTTACATATTTATATTTAGATGTTGGTTAGTATGTTTATGACAAGTTTTATGATTCTTTATTTATTGTATGCCGTTTCCCAAATAACGGGCCATTGAGCCCTTTGGGATATTGTTTTTGTTATTGTTATTTTATGAAAATAAATAGAACTTGAACTTGAACATAGTATTTTCCCGAAATCCATCTGATATAAATTTTAAGATTGCTATTTGTTATCGTAAAAACTTCTAGAAAGGCTCATTTGATTGAAAATTGGAAGAGTTAGAGCCCTTTTTAATAGTCGACAGGGATTGGAGGGCAACAATCCCCCTCTACCGTCTAAAATCTCTTCAAACACATACAGTTAAAATTTTGAGATAGTTATTTTGTTAAACGTAAATTAAAGATTCGGAAATCAAGTCTTTGATGACGAAAAAACCCCAGATCCCTCAGGCAAGGGTTTGAAGTTATGTCCTGGGGGCATATAGGGTATGTAGAAAGAGTGACCGCATAAACTTTAAAGGGGCTTATTGGATTGTTAATCTGAAGTTTGGTGCTCTTTTTAAGATTCAAAGCGATCAGAGGGTGGAAACCCCCTACACACCTCGTATTTTCACGAAATGTATCTGATGAAAATTTTTAGATGGTCATTTGTTGTCGTAGAAACTTCTAAAAGAGCTCATTCAGCTGAAAATTAAAAGGGCTTGTGCCTTTTTTAAAAGTTGAGAGCGATTGGAGGGCCACTAATCCCCTTTCTATGCCCAGCATTTCCCCAAGCATATCCAATCGAAACTACCTCATTGGTAGTTTTTTTAAATTAAAATGGAATAGTTGTGGTAGCTGCTAGTCATGGCTAATTGTAGAAAAAGCCAAGACAGATAGTCCAATTGAGATAGTCAATTGAAATTTTGAGATAGCCATTTTGTTCAACGTAGTCGAAAGGTCTGGAAATTGTTATTTGAGGATTACAACTTCCCTACAGCCCTCAGAGCAAGGGTTGTAAGTTTTGTCCTGGGGGCATATATATGGTTTTTATAGAAAGGGTGGTCGCATGAACTTTGCAGGGGGGCTTATTTG